>NC_143521.1:6946452-7033867 GCF_031878675.1 Megascapheus bottae | reverse complement strand
TCTTACACACACACACACACACACACACACACACACACACACCGATTAGGAACACAAACGTGAATATGTCAACCTAGAGACTAGAGGTCTAGTGAGCTGAGGGAGAACTCGAGAAAAGGAGTCCCAGGAAAGAGGAAAGACAGAGTGATGAGAGATATGATCCTTTTCATCTTAATCTTATCTACTGTAATGCAATAATGGGCATCAATTGAATCCCACAGTGTGAGCATAAAGATTATTTTAATGTTTATCTTAATCACATTAAAATAAAATTAAACCACAAAAGTCATAGAAGGCAAAAATTGTCTTTTATCAAAATAAATCAGAGGTTTCAAAAATCATAGATGTTCTTAAACCCATCAGTAGTTATTTCTGGGAAACTCAGCCGCCATGTACATAGTCCATCTGTTATCATCGTCATCAAAAAGCACAATGGAACCTTCGATACTCCCCTTTAAGATCCTAAAACATACATAAAGGTTTACTTTGGGATCTTTTGCATGATCTGTGAAAGAAACTTTTGTCTTTCTTCTCTCCCTGTTCTCTATTGTCAGTAAATTTGCAAGTACCAAACACTGGCTGAAGAGGAAAAGTTTTCTTCTCTACTCAAACTTTTGGCTTTTCATAAGCCTCAGCATCATAGTTTTTCACTAAGTACAGTGGAAGAAATACCATGTTTCTTCACAAATATTTCCTAGGACAAATGGTATGAAAGATAGCATTGGATTGTGTATTCAAATTCATGCTTTTTAATTCATGGGAATAGATAAATGACCCATGCTCATCTATCCAATGGGAGACTAATGTGGCTGGAGGGAATGGATGCACTTAGAAATGTTAAAAGCAATTGAGGCTGGGCGTGGTGGCTCACGCCTGTAACCCTAGCTACTCAGGAGGCTGAGATCTGAGGATCAAGGTTGAAAGCCAGCCTGGGGACAAAAGGACCTGCTACTCTTATCTCCAGTTAACTTCTAGAAAATGGGAAGTGGGGCTTGGCTCAAGGGTAGGGTGATAGCCTTGAGCTGAAGAGCTCAGGGACAATGCCCAGACCCAGGTATAGGGTGGTAGTTTTGAGTTGAAAAGCTCGGAGACAGCACCCAGGCTGAATTCAAGCCCCATGACCAACACACAAAAAAGAACAATTTAGATGAGCCCTTGTGGCTCATGCTTGTCAATGCTAGCTACTGTGGATGCTGAGATGTGAAGAATCAAGATTCAAAGCTAGCCTGGGCACAAAAGTCCATGAGAATGTATCACCAAATATGGCTCAAGCAAGTTCCCATACACAAGAGAAAAAAAAATAGCAAATCATGTTTTGCAGATATTAGCTTTTCTTGCATATGATTCTAGAATTCTATAGGAATCTGCACCCAGACTGATTCCAACTGCTTTACCTCTCCATAACAGACAGGTTATATTTATGACCAAAGGAAAAGAAGATGACAGAATATTAGGTAGAGATGGGTTACACACATGTCTGTCTTCTGTGAATATGTTTGGGCAGCGAGCTACTTATGGCTAAGAGTAGGCTAGATGTTATACCAGAAGGTTACAGTCTATTTTAAACTGGCATAGTTCATGCACAGAGAACCTTCAAGCCAAATGGAAATGTGTATGGAGGCAATGTTAAGCTAGATGAAGAAGGTTTGAATCTAGTTCTATAGGTTGAAACCCACTAGGTCTCTCTGAGTTCTATTAGCTTGATCTGTGGGAAATTTCTGATAGCTTTCTCTTTCTGACCCATGGAAATGGCTATTTTGTATGATTTAGATTACTCTTTTTAATATCATAAGGTTTAACTTAGGTGATAAATTATTGGTCATCTCTAAATTCTAAAGCCTATGCTATGTACCTGGACAAATATATTTTTCTCTTAAGCCAGTAAGTAAAAATAATTACATTAAACCAATTAGATATTTATGTTGTCATAATGTCTCAGAAACCAATAAAAATCAGTTTTGAATTATATGGTTTTGGGATAATATCCTATACTTTGGTACATTTTTTTTTTTTTGCCAGTCCTGGGCCTTGAACTCCAGGGCTGAGCACTGTCCTTGGGCTTCCTCAAGGATAGAGTTCTACTGGAAACACAGCACCATTTCCAGCTATTTTTTTTCTATATATGTGGTACTGAGGAATCGAACCTAGGTCTTCATGCATGCTAGGCAAGCACTCTACCACTAGGCCCAAACTCCTGGCCCCTAGTTTGGTCCATGTTAATGCCATGTTAAAAACAATTTCAGCTGGTTGTGGTAGCTCACTCTTGTAATTTCAGCAGTCAGTATGCTGAGGGAGAAAATGTTGAGTGGGTGGTCAGTCAGTGCCCCATAACCAGAGCCTGCCTCAGTAAAACCCAAGATCCAAAATGAAAACCCTAACACTATTTGATACAAAGTGATTTCTTCCCAGTGCAATGAATGTCAAAAGTGAAGCAGTTCCATTGCGCAGGACCATGCAATGGCGGTGACAGTGCTGGTGAAGTCAGAGAGCCTGTGTCTTGTCATCTCATTAGTGATGCCTGGGGGTTGGCTGAGAGTCCATTGCCTTTTTTGTTCAGTTATGTTTTCAGCTTTTTCTTTTTAAACCCTTCTCTCCACTCTCCCTCCATTTCTTTACTATTAAATCAAGCTGAGGCTTGGCTGTCAGTGGGGAGAGCGTGTGAACTTCTATTCTGGCATGGTAAAGAGACTTGAGGGGTGCAGAATAGTGGGAGAATGCCAGCCTTTGCTTGTGTTTCTTGGATTGGGGGGGCAGGGAGGGTTGCAGTCTGCTGATGAAATGATTTCTCAAATCCTCCATCAATAACAACAACAACAGAACAAGACCGATGGGATGTTGTTCTCCTATAATCCCAGCTGAGGCTTCTCAAGCAAATCATGAAGTTAAGCCTACCTTGGGCTGCATAGTAAGACTCTGCAGCAAAAACTGCATATCAAAAAGAAAATCGCAGGGACAGGGAAGGTGGCTCAGAGGTGGAGGACTTGACCTACTTATTACTGGGATATTTTGAGTTATCTATAATTTATTTGGTCCCTTATCCTAAATGCAGATAATGATTGGTAATATCAATAATGGTAACATTAGTAATATTTTAATATTACAGTTGCATAAATATCAGCATAATTAGTAAGATGAACCACATTGATAACAATAATTAATATTATTTGTAATCAACATTAATGTTAATAATTGGAACATCAAATATTAGATGATCAAATTGATACTTATTGCTGAATAGTCATTATTGCATTAATGGGTATCAATAAATACTGTTGGTATTAATACTAATATAAAAATCTTAATGAATGATTTTGTATTATTTTTATTACAGGAAAATAAAGGCTCTGGCTAGTATAAAAATAATACAGGTTTCCTGTGGAGACTTTCATTCTTTGGCACTATCAGAAGGTAAAAATTACATTTTTCCTATTTTTTTTTCTTTGCCAGTCCTGGGCCATGAACTCAGGGCCTGAGCACTGTCCTTGGACTTTCTCAAGGCTAGAGCTCTACCACTTGAGCCACAGCACCACTTCTGGCTTTTTTCTGTGTATGTGGTATCAAGGAATTGAACCTGGGTCCTCGTGCATTCTAGGCAAGCACTCTACCACTAGGCTAAACTCCAGGCCCGTCATTTTTCCTATTTTTATTAGTGTATACTAATTATACAAAGGGGTTTCATTGTGATTTTCCATCTATGAATATAGCCTACTTTGTTCAGTTGTACCTTTTCTATTACTCTATCTCTCCTCTCCTCTGTTTAAAGTATTTCTTCTTTTCTTTCCTTCTTTCTTTTGTTCTTTCTTTCACTCCCTCCCCTCTCTTTCTTTCCTTTTTTCTTTCTTTCTTTATCTCTCTCTCTCTTTCCCCTCCCTCCCTCCTTTCTTTCTGTCTGTCTGTATCTTTCTTTCTTTCTTTCTTTCTTTCTTTCTTTCTTTCTTTCTTTCTTTTCTTTCTCTTTCTTTCTCTTTCCTTCCTTCTCTTTCTTTTCCCTTCCTTCTTTCTTTTCCTTCCTTCCTCCCTCCCTCCCTCCCTCCCTCCCTCCCTCCCTCCCTCCTTTCTTTCTTTCTTCTCTCTTCTCTTTCTTTCTTTCTTTCTTTCTTTCTTTCTTTCTTTCTTTCTTTCTTTCTTTCTTTCTTTCTTTTCTTTCTTTCTTTCTAACTGGGGCTTGGACTTAGGGCCTGAGTGCTGTCCCTGAGCCTCTCTGCACTCAAGGATAGCATTCTGCCACTTCAGCCACAGTGCCACTTCCAGCATTTTCTGAGTATTTACTGGAGATAAGAATCTCATAGACTTTTCTGCCTGGGCTGGCTTTGAACTGCAATACTCAGATCTCCTGAGTTGCTGGGATTACACAGTCTTGAACCACTGGCACCCAGCTTGTTTAAAGTAATTTTTAATCTCAGGATCTTTGTATCTACAACTGAACAGTTAAATTTAAAACTTCTTTAGTTCTTAGAATCCGAGAGTTCACTTTCCAGTTGGGATCATTAAGGAAAAGAGATCTATTGTGTAAAAGACATTAATTAGAAAGAGGCCTGATGTGTTGTCTCATGCCTGAAATGTCAGTTTCTTTGGAAGCTGAGGTAGGAAGATTTAGAGTTTGAGGCTAGCTAAGGAAAAAATTAACATGAAAGCTTATCTGAAAAATATCTAAGAGCAGAAAGAATACTAGCCAGGTGTAACTGGTAGTACAACTAACTAGTACAACTCTTTGCTACTGAGTATGAGGGCTTGTCTTCAAAATATAAATAAGTCAGGGATGATAGTTTTAATAAAGCAATGTGAAAGTGAAAACCAAAAGGAAGAAAGGAAGGGAGATGTGAGGCTAACTGGGAAAATGACCCAGATGCAAAGACCATGAGATCTGAAGAAACTATGGAATTAAGGCAGTGATTTCTTCTCCTCTTTGGTATTCAATATGCATGTAATTTGCCATTTCTCTTTGCTTTGCTAGACAGCCAAGTCTTTTCATGGGGAAAGAACAGCGAAGGCCAACTGGGCCTGGGGATAAATACTCCCAAGCAAGCTATTCCTGAGAGGGTGAGGTCCCTGGAAGGAATACCAGTGGCTCAGGTGGCAGCCGGAGGAGCTCACAGCTTTGCCCTGGGTCTCTCTGGGACTTGCTTTGGCTGGGGAAGCAACAAGTCTGGTCAATTGGCGCTCACGAGAAAGAAGTTCAATGGTAAGAATATTGTCTTGTACTAACAATACATTTTTATTTTTTAACTGGAAGACCAACTTGGCAAAGGATGTTCTCACATGTTCAAAGTGGTTCCTAAACTTTCTTTAAAATTACCATCACCTGGGAAGTGATAATAGTGATATTCGTGACATTAGTGACTTAAGACAATGCATATTGATTACCTTTAAATTCTAGTAGTTAGAGGTCTAACATGGGTCTTAGTAGGCTAAAGTCGTGGTGTTGGCAGGTCTGCCTTCTTCTCCAGAGGTTCTAGGGGAGAATTATTGCCTTGTCTTTTTCCATAGCCTAGATACTACTTTGTATTAGTTGACTGTCCTCTCTTTTTTTCAAAACTAGCAGTGATCAATTAAATCTTCTTAGATCTTCATTGTTCTACCATTAACATTTGGCACTGCTTCAATTAGAGCCTTATAATTATATCAACCACTCACTCAATAATCTAGGCTAATATGTCTCTGTCCAGTGATTATAATTCTGTCCTTTCATCTTTATAGCATAACCTAACATAGTCACAGGCTCTGATATTGGGAAGTAGGTGATTATTATTTTTGTGTGTGTGCTTATCCTGGGACTTGAACTCAGGGCCTAAGCACTGTCCTTGAGCCTTTTTATTCCAAAGTAGTGCTCTACTACATAAGCTACTGCTTCATTTCCAGCTTTTTTTTTTGTTGGTTAATTGGAGATGAATCTCATTGGCTGTCTTGCCTAGGCGGGTTTTGAACCATAATACACAGATCTCAACTGCCTGAGTAGCTAGGATAGAGGAATGCGTCATCAACATCTGGCTAAGACTATTATTCTGGTCACAGTGTTAACTCTCCAGTCTACACTGTGTCCCTGGCCGGTCAGTTCCTGCAACAACTTAACAAACTTCTTTGAACCCCTCCTTCCCCTCAAAAGACTATTATTCTTTAGGAGGATATTATTCTGCCTGTATTAGAATCCCTGCCTGGTGTCAGGCAGTTATGGTGATGTATATCTGTAATTCCAGTACCCACGATGCTGAGGCAAGAGAATCTCAAGTTTGAGGCTGGTCTCAGCTACATAGTAAGACTCTATCTCAAAAAATAAAAATAAAATAAAAACAAATCTCTCATATCGATGAAAACAGACTGTCTGAGAATGAATGTCAAGCGTCAGGTCATAATTGAGGATCCCCTATGAGGGATAAGGAACCATTTTCTTACCAAGATCCACCTGGATGTTTGTTTATTCATGTAGGTATTTACTGCTGGTCCTGGGGCTTGAATTCAAGACCTAGGTGCTATCTCTGAGCTTTCTTTGCACAAGGCTTGCTCTTAACCATTTGAGCCATACCTCCATTTTCAGCTTTTGGAAATGAGTTAATTGGAAATGAGAGTTTTACAGACTTTCTTTCTCTGGGATAGCTTTGAACTTTGATCCTCAGCTTAGCTTTCTGACTAGCTAGGATTACAGGCAAGAGCCACAGATGCCTGGCCCATTTGAATAATTATAATGTCATTTTGGGCCATATGAAATTTTCAACAGAAGCCTTGGGCAGTCAATAAGAGGAAAGTATGCCTGTTCTGTCCAATGTGTTCAGGCTAGAGCCAGAATTTCCTACCCCTGTTAAGTGATTTCAATGTGGATTAGTATTAGGGGAAATGATGAATTTCTCTACACAAAGAAAACTTCTCTCAACTACCAATTCCTCCAAGAAAGAAATTCACCAAGAAGTCTTCTTCAAGACCCATCCTTTTCATTTAGCTAACTTATGATCAACACTTACGACTTGACAATACCATGGGGGAGCCACACATCTCATTTTATTTTTTACTGTTTTCCCATGGAGCCAATTTTTGTACATTTTAATGTGCTTCATAGTGACGTCTTCATGTATATATTTCATGCACTTTCATCATATTCACTCTCCCCATTACTTTCTCTTATTTCCCTTTTCCCTCCTACCAGTTTTCATGCCTTTCCTAAACAGTCTTCCAATTCTTTCCTGTCTTTTTTCTTTAAATCTAGATTCTACGTATGAGAGAAACTGTGGTGTTTGTTGTTGTTGTTGTTGGTGGTAGTGGTGGTAGTGGTGGTGGTGGTGGTGGTGTGTGTGTGTGTGTGTGCTTGTGTGTGTCACAAACTCTTGATCTCAGAGCCTCAGAGCCTCTTGAACTCTTGCTTGGCTTTTTCTTTTCTTTCTTTGTTTTTTTTTTTCAATTGTATTTTATTATAAGGATAATGAATAGAGGGGTTACAGTTACGTTTGTCAGGTAATGGATATATTACTTCTCCAACTTTGATACCCCTTCTCAAGTTTTTTCCCTCCCCCTCCCAATCATCTTGTTTTCCCCTTCCCTTCCTTATTTCAAATGAACAAATAAACAAATATATAATATACCAGGTAACAAAGTCAGATACAGTAACCACACGAAAATAATCATAAGTGGAAAAAAAGAGAAATGAAATAACTTCACATAATACATTAAGAACAACAATCAAAAAGATAAGCCTCTTGTTTCCACATCCTAGACTTCATTTCATTTAGTCTCATTTTGTACATAGGTTTTGAGCTATTGTGATTCTCTGCTAGGAGAGTCCTAGATGTGTACTAATTATTACAGATGAGGGATGCCATGGAGCCTATGCTCCTTTGGGTCTGGCTTACTTCACTTAATATGAGTACTTCTAAGCCTTTCCACCGCCTTATGAATGGGGTGATGCGATTATTTCGGATGGCAGCATAGAATTCCATTTGTATAACTACCACATCTTTTTTCCATATATTTTATTGTAATTAATAGAAGGGTTACATTATATTCACCAGCTAGAAGGTGCATTACTTCACAAACATTGATACCCTTTCTCGTGTCTTGGGCCCCATTTCCCTCCCTCTCCCCCCGCCACTCATCTTGTTTTCCCCCCTTCCTTATCTGATTTCAAATAACCAAATACGCATATATACAATATATCAGATAACAAGGTGAAGTACTGTAACAATATGAAATAACCAGGGGACATCAAAAGAGATGAGAGATAACATAGTATGTTAGGGACAACAATCACTCATTATATGGCTTTTGTTTCTATATCCTGGAGGTCCTTTCGTTTAGTGTCATACTATATGGCCTTATGTATCTAGGTTTTGTTCTATTGTAAATCTCTGCTAGGAGAGCCCAAGGTTTCTACTGATTATGACAAATGAGGGCAACCATTGAGCTTATGTTCCTTAATATGATTTTTTTCCAAGTCTTTCTATTTCCTTACAAATGGGGCGATGTCATTCTTTCTGATAGCAGCATAGAATTCCATTGTGTATAAATACCACATCTTGTTGATCCACTCATCAACTGAGGGGCATCTGGGTTGGTTCCATATCTTTGTTATAGTAAATAGTGCTGCAATGAACATCATTGTGCTAGTGGATTTAGTATGTCCTGGTTTCTGGACGAATGGGTAAATGCCAAGTAGTGGAATTGCTGTAAAGTTTTCAGTGTATGTGCTTTTACCTCAAGGTGTCTTTGATCCTTTTGGAGTTAATCTTGGTGCAGGATGACAAAGAAGGATCCAACTTTAGTTTTCTGCAGATGCTTAACCAGTTCTGCCAGCACCACTTGTTGAAGAGGCTGTCTTTCTTCCATTCTATTTTTTTGGCTCCCCTATCAAAGATTAGGTGGCTATAGGTCTGTGGGTTATTATCTGGGTCCTCTGTTCTATTTCTCTGGTCTTCAGGCCTGTTCTTGTGCCAGTACCAAGCTGTTTTGGTCACTATAGCTCTGTAGTAGAGTATAAAGTTTGGTATTGAAATTTCTCCTGTGCTTTTCTTTCTGCTAAGAATTGTTTTTGCTGTATGAGGTCTTTTTTTTTAGTTTTTATTTATTTTTTAATATATATTTTTATTGTAATTAATAGAAGGGTTACATGATATTTGCCAGATAAATGGTGCCTTAATTCCCACACATTGATACCCTTTCACATGTCATGGTCCCCATTTCCCTTCCCCCCTCCCCTCTCCCTCATCTTGTTTTCCCCCGTTCCCTATCCAACTTCAGATAACCAAATACAATTATATCCGATAGTGTAACAATATGAGATAACCAAGGGACAGTAGACGTGATGAGAGATAACATAGTACCTTAAGAACAACAATGATTAATTATATGGCTATGTTTACATCATATTTTAAATGACAAGTTTAACAAACAATTGTTCAAGGAGGAAATCTCTAATTACATTCTCTGGGACTTAGTCTTTAGAACTTAATCAAAATTAGGCTAACGGTTTGTATGTCATAGAAACATATCAGTTTATGAAATAAAACATTATGATTATAGAGTCGTAGGTTTTTTTTGTCTATATAGTTATGTTTGTATTTCCATTACCATGTCCATTGCTTTGGGTATGCAGTTATTGAGTCCTCTCTCTTGTACACTTTGGAGTTAATAATCGCATATTAAGGATACCATGCGCCTTTTGTTCCTTAGGTCTTGACTTGTCTCACTCAGCATGATTCACTCTAGATTCATCCACTTCCCTGCGAATGCCATTATTTTATCTTGTCTGTTGGCTATGTAGAATTCCATTGTGTATATATACCACATTTTCTGTATCCATTCATCTGCAGTAGGGCATCTGGGTTGTTTCCATTGCCTGGCTATTGTGAATAGTGCAGAGATGAACATAGCTGAGCAGGTGTCTTTATAATATCCTGGGTCATGCTGTTCAGGATAGATGCCCAGAAGTGGTATGGCGGGATCATAGGGAAGGTCTATTTTCAGTTCTTTAAGGAACCTCCACATTGCTTTCCAGAGTGGCTGAACTAGTTTACAATCCCACCAGCAGTGTAGTAGGGTTCCTTTTTCTCCACAACCCCGCCAGCAACTGTCATTGTCTGAGTTCAAAATCTTGGCCATTCTTGTTGGGGTCAGGTGGTATCTTAGGGTTGTTTTTATTTGCATTTCCTTTATGACCATAGATGATGAACATTTTCTCATATGCTTTTCTGCCATTTTAATCTCTTCTTCTGATAGGTCTCTCTTTAGTTCCCTTGCCCATTTAGTGAATGGTTTATTGAGTTTTCGGGGGATTAATTTCTTGAGTTCCCTGTAGATACTGGATATTAGGCCACCTTTTATGGGATGGTAGTTTCTTCGAAGATTTGTTTTTGAAAGATTCAATTTTTGGGCGAGTCTGGGGTCATTAGGGTTAGGTTTGTTAGGACTGAGTTGTTTGCACTAGAGTTTTTGTCATTAGTTTTAGGTTTTATTAGGTTTAGGGCAGTTAGGTCTGTTGGATTGTTAGATTAGTGAGGGTTTATTTAGGGTTGTTAGGCTGCAGGTATATTTTAGATAAGAGGCCCTTGTCTGTTGTATGGCTAGAGAAGATCTTTTCCCACCCTGTGGGCTTTCTGTTTGATTGCTAGCTAGCATGTGTCTTTTTTTTTTTTTTTGCCAGTCCTGGGCTTGAGCTCAGGGCCTGAGCACTGTCCTTGGACTTTCTCAAGGCTAGAACTCTACCACTTGAGCCTCAGCACCACTTCTGGCTTTTTCTATATATGTGGTACGAAGGAATTGAACCCGGGTCTTCGTGCATGCTAGGCAAGCACTATAACCACTAGGCCAAACTCCTGGCCGCACGTGTCTTTTTATTTAACCCTTATAACATGGGGTTGATGCTCTTTACTTCCTATTGTAGCCTTTACTCCAGAACACAGAAATGAATGCAAAACATTGATAATATTATTGGGAGTAAGATCTTGATGTTTAGGCTTTTAGGTCAATGGTCCTAAGCATCATAAGGTTAGATAGCTTAAAAAGGGCAACTTTTCTTTTGCCAGAGAAGAGTGTTCCTTGTTCTATACTTCTGACTCTTCATTAAAAAATCTACTAATGAGACAAGGGCTCTTGGTACATGCCTATAAGCCTAATTACCCAGCAAGCTGAGATATGGGGATTTGAGTTCCAATTCAGCGCTGCCAAGAAAATCTGTGAGATTATTATTTCCAGTTATCCAGCCAAAGCTTGAAGTGGAGCTGCGGCCACAGTGGTAGAGAAACCAGCCTCAAGTTAGAAACCCAAACATTCCTGAGCTCAAGTCCCAGTTTTACTGACACACACACATGCGCATATACCAACACCCTCACACGTACTATGTAAACTATGTTGAAGTCATTAGATATGAAAGGTATAAGATATGAAAGGTATAAAAATGTAAACACTCAGAATTCTACATAGCCAATAGACAAGATGAAATAATGGCATTCGCAGGGAAGTGGATGACTCTAGAGCGAATCATGCTGAGTGAGACAAGTCAAGACCAAAGGAACAAAAGGCGCATGGTATCCTTAATATGTGGCTAGTAGATCCAAACAGTACAAGACCGAGGACTCAAAAGTTGCATACCCAATGCTATGGGCATGGTATTGGAAATACAAACATAACTACATAGACATAAAAACTTATGACTCTATTCCCTTCTTGAATGCTTGTTAAACACATCATTTGAAATATGATGTAAAAATCAATGTCAATAAATTCTTTAAAAAATAAAATAAAAAATTAGATCTTCCATGTTTATGGGTAAAAAATGTAAACACTCATGAAATTTTGAGGCTGTTAACAGTCCTCGCTCACTTCCCTCCTCCTTTTTTCTTTCTTCCCTCTTTCTTTGTTTTTGATATAGGGTCTTACTATGGCTCTTTCTTGTTTTTGCAGCATTTAGGACCAGCTCTTTGCTATTCAGGTATAATGTTTTTATTATGATATGTCTGGAAGAGTTCCTTCTCGGGTCTTGCTTATTAGGTGTTTTATAGGCTCCTGTTCTGTGGGTGAGATTTTCTTTTTTGAGACTGGGAAAATTCTTTGCTATAATTCTGGTGAATAAGTGTTGCATTCCCTTTGTTTGAAAGTCTTCCCCTTTGTCCATTCCAGTTACACGAAGATTAGATTTCTTGGCTGTGTCTTCCCATTCTTGGACTTCTCGTTGATGAATTCTGAGTGATTTTTCCAGATTAATGACTCTCTGCTCCAGCGTTTGCATTTTATCTTCTGTTTCAATGTTCTATTTTCCATCTTAGTTATTCTCCCTATAGCTTCTATTGTGGTTTGCATTATGGACATTGAGCCCATCATATCTGATCTGAGGATGTTTTATCTTTCCATCTAAAGCTGTATAGATTTTGTCTATTTTTGTCTCCACTTCTCTTTTGAAATTGAGAAATTCCTTGGCAATTTCCTGTTTGTATTCCTGCATATAAGCTTGTTTTTGGAGTTCTCTTTTAATTTCTTTGGTCAGGTTTAATATCATCTCCTTGAGTTGTGTCTTGTCTCCCTTACCTTCACTCTTAGTTCCTTTTGGAGTTTGCATGAGATCTTGATTATTTATAAATTTCATTATTTGTCTCTGAGATTTCTGCATCAAGGCTTTAGGGCTTGGCAATTATTCCAATTAGTCTGTTCTACTGGTGGCCAATAGGTGGCGGTCTTTACTTGGTGTTGGGCTGGTAGTTCTCTAGTTATCTGTGCATACACGTGGTTCTCAGCCGAACAGTGAAATTGTTATTTGCTCCCTAGGGTTCCTGGCCCAGGTACCAGGGCAGCTTTTGCAGCTCCAAGGCTCAGATGGTGTAGGGTGGAGGAGGGGTCCACAGGTTTCTTTTTCTTTTTTTTTCCCATATACTTTTTATTGTAATTAATAGAAGGGTTACAGTACATTCGCCAGATGGAAGGTGCATTACTTCACATATATTGATACCCTTTCTTGTCTTGGTCCTCATTTCCACCCCCACCCCCACCCTCATCTTGTTTTCCTCCCTTTCCTATCCAATTTCAAATAACCAAATATGCATATATCCAATATATCAGATAAAGTGAGATACTGTAACAATATGAGATAACCAAGAGACAGCAAAAGAGATGAGAGATAACATAGTACATTAAGGACAACAATCATTCATTATATGGCTTTTGTTTCTATACTCTAGAGGTCCTTTCATTTAGCATCATACTATATGGCCTTATGTATCTAGGTTTTGCTCTATTGCAAATCTCTGCTAGAATAGTCCAAGGTTTCTACTGATTATGACGAATGAGGGAAACCATTGAGCCTATGTTCCTTTGAGTCTGGCTTACTTCACTTAATATGATTTTTTCTAAGTCTTTCCATTTTCAGGTTTCTTTTTCTTTGAGTATGTTGGTTATGATCCTTTTCTGTTTTTCTTTTCCAGTTTGTATAGTTCTCTGTTCCTTCCCCCCTTTTTTTGTTTAGTTGTTGAATTCTTAGGGTAGTTGCCTCCTGGGACTCCCCAATTCTCTCCTCTGTCTCTCTGCCTCCCTCCCTCCTCCCCCCCTCTCTCTCATCTTTTGTGGGAGAGAGCTTGGCCGGGTCTCTAGTGTTTCGGTATCATCTTTCTTCTCTTAGGGTCTCACTATGGAGTCCAGTCTATCTAATCTGGGCCTTATGATTGTCCTGTCTCTGAATCTGTACTCTGAGATTTCTGCTTTCTTTTAATAGTACAAAGCTACAAGCCTGTTTCAGTTGGTGCCCTGAAAACTCTGGATGTGACTTACATCAGCTGTGGACATGAACATACTGCAGTACTAACCCAGGTAATTTGAAATGTGATGACATTTTTGTAAAATCTCAGAGAAAGGTTAGCAGGTTCATTTGCTGATTAGTGTTGGCAGCAAGATGCCTTGGGCTATTCAGGCAGCTGGGATGGTACCCCCTAGATCTGATGACTTAGGAGCAATGAAGGTACACTTTTAATGATTTGTTGGGAATCAAACCCAGGACCTCATGCATGGCAGACAAATGTCATTACCCAATGATTTTTCCTGACTTAAAATCATGTCTTAAATTTGGAAGTCATAATTTCTTTGAATTAAGGTTTAGTTGGCAAAAATAAGAGTAATTTTAATAATGGAATCATCTTTTGAAGAGAGTACTTTCAGAAAAAATGCTCTAATAAGAAAAGTATGTAAATAGCAGGGTTAAATACGGGGTTATTCTTGAACAAATACGTATGTCCATCAATTCATTCAACACACACACTTGTATCAAGTTCTTTTTCTACCTGAATTTATTCAGATATAATTAGCCAAAGTCATATGCACATGAGGGGCACAGCGTGGTTTTTGATACATGTGTGTACTCTGTGAAACCGTTACCACTAACAAATCTGTCTCACATCAGATAGTTATCCTTGTGTGTGTGTGCAGTGAAGGCCCTGAAGATAACTCCTTAGAAGTTTTTAAGAGTGTAGCTGAGTGAGGCACTTGTGGCTCAGGCCTTTAATTCTAGCTATTCAGGAGGCTGAGAGCCTGGTTCAAATCTAGTCCCAGAAGCAATGTACATAGACGCTCATCTCCCATTAACCACCCAAATGCTGAAAGTACAGATTTAGCTCAAGTGGTAGAGCACCAATCTTGTGAGGGCGGGGGGGGGGGGGGGGAGGAAACCAAGTGAGAGATTGAGGCTTTGAGTTCAAGCCCCAGTATTAGCACACAAAAAGGAAAAGGTAAGAAACAGAATGCAGCATATTATTACATTGCAGCCCTGATGCTGCAATGAAGCTACCAAGGGCTGTGTTTTGTTTTTTGTTCCCCAGTTGTGGGACTTGAACTCTGGGCCTGGGCACTGTCCCTGAGCTCTTCAGCACCACTTCCAGTTTTCTGGTGAATAATTGGAGATAAGAGTCTCATGGACTTTTTAGTGCCCAGGCTGGATCTGAATCAAGATCCTCAGCAGTTAGGATTCCAGGCCTGTGCCAACTAAAGGGCCGGAGAGATTTTTTTTTTGCCAGTCCTGGACCTTGAACTCAGGACCGAGCATTTGTGGTTGGGTTTTCTCAAGGCTTTACCACTTGAGCCACAGCACCACTTCAAACTTTTTTTCTATGTATGTGGTATCGAGGAATCAAACCTGGGTCTTCGTCATACTAGGCAAGCACTGTACCATTAGGCCAAACTCCCAGCCTTAAAGGACTGGTTTTAATGGAAATATCAATGTTTTGGGATATTTAGTGTTAACTCTACATTTACTGTAAGAATTAATAAAGGACTGCAATTATTTCTTTTTTTTTTTTGCCAGTCCTGGCTTGAGCTCAGGGCCTGAGCTCTGTCCTTGGACTTTCTCAAGGCTAGAGCTCTACCACTTGAGCCACAGCACCACTTCTGGCTTTTTTCTGTGTATGTGGTACCAAGGAATCGAACCCGGGTCTTCATGCTTGCTGGGCAAGCACTTTAACCACTAGGCCAAACTCCTGGCCCCGGACTGCAATTATTTCTCTGGAGCTGATTTTTACATATTGCTTTCCTCTTAACTCTCTTATGATATTTAATTTGTTAGCTGTCAGATACTTTTTTCTTCCAGTGCCAGGGATCATATCATCATCTCTCTCCCTATCTCAGTAGACATACAGACAGCTAGATATAGACAGATGTAGATATCTATGTCTATGTCTATATCTCCTAGTCTGAGTTACTGTTTTTAGCATAAATTTAACCTTGCTTCTCTTATTTATGATCAGGATGGGAGAGTATTCACCTTTGGAGACAATGGCTTTGGACAGCTGGGATATGAGTCCTCTATCCACGTGAGAGAACCAAAGCATGTGGAAAGACTGGATGGCCCTGTTTCCCAGATAGATTGTGGAAGGTAACAACATTTTCTTGCTTTAAATCCATATTTGAAAAGTACACATCTAGAATCTAAGCAAACTACCAAACCCTAAACTACATGGCTGCTCTTCATATAGAGTATTCTCTACTCCTGAAAATTTATTTCTCTTGAATATTTTTTAAAAATTTTTGATCTTTATCTTTGCAATTCAATTTACTTAATGAGAAATTCTTAGATATATACTGTGTATAATCAGGATTGGGGGTGTACATAGATTGGTAACCAACGTAATGCTATCTACCTGCTTGAGTCAATAAGACAAAATGAATTTAATACACGCAGAACATGTGTGTGTATTTGCACATGCATTGAGGCTTTTATTTTTTGCCAGTCCTGGGGCTTGAACTCAGAGCCTTGGCACTGTCCTTAGGCTTTCTTAAGGTTAGTGCTTTTCTACTTGAGCCACAGTGCCACGTCTGCCTTTTTCTATTTATGTGGTACTGGAGAATTGAACTCAGGTTTTGTTCATGCTAGGCAAGCACTTTACCACTGGGCCACACTTCCAGCTATGCATTGAAACTTTTGCATAACTTAATTATAAGGACATATGGAGTATTTGATTATCTAATTCAATACACTCGTGTGTGTGTGTGTGTGTGTGTGTGTGTGTGCGCGCGCGCACGCACGCGCACACACACACATATGCGCACGCACGTGAGTGCACCAGTCCTGGGTCTGGAATTCAGTGCCTAGGCTCTCTGTTCCTTAGCTCTTTTGCCTAAGTCTGGCACTCTACCACTTCTAGCTTTTTGGAGGCTGATTGGAGAGAGCCTTATGGATTTTCCCACCCAGGTTGGCATCAGATAGTGATCCTGGGGCCGGGAGTTTGGCCTAGTGGTAGAGTGCTTGCCTAGCATGCACAAAGGCCCGGGTTTGATTCCTCGGCACCACATACATAGAAAAAAGCCGGAAGTGGTGCTGTGGCTTGAGTGGGAGCTCTAGCCTTGAGAAAAATCCAAGGACAGTGCTCAGGCCCTGAGCTCAAGCCCAGGACTGGCAAAAAAACAAAAAAATAAAACAAAAAACCCCAAAACAGATAGTGATCCTCAGATCTTAGCCTCCTGAATACTAGATTACAGGTGGGAGCCACTCGTGTGTGGCTCGCAGTTGCATTTAAAGCACATGATGGAAGCCATAGTAAAAAGCTCCTCAGTAATAGTCTCTCTTTCATAATATCAATATGTTAACGATGGATATTTGCTTAGCCATGTCACTGATACCTTCTGTCCACCGATCCTGATATGCACTCGGGGTTGTTAGTAAAGATGTGCCTGTCACTTAGTCATTCCTAGAGCAGTGAATACCTGGGTCTTCAATAAAGTGTATTCTCTCCCACAGTTACCACACTCTTGCCTATGTCTACACCACTGGTCAGGTGGTAGCTTTTGGTCGTGGACCAAGTTGCACAAGCAACCCAACCCAACCAGAGACCCCAAGAGATATTTGTGACATGACCTGCCTGATTTCTGCTGAGGGTATGCTCACTTCTTTATGATTTTGCTTTCATAGATACCACTGAAGAACTATTCCTCAACATCTCTCTAAAGGAACTGATCTACCTGTGATTCTTCTAGTACTTTTATTGTAAATCTGTACCTTTTCAGTGTACTATGGAATAATGCTAATCATTTCTAAATGTTAAAGTAATATAAAAGAAAATCCCAAATTGAAATGGGGACAAAAACATGAGAAGGGGTAGCAATGTTTGTGAAGTAATGCACCTTGTATCTGGTGAATATAATGTAACCCTTTTATTAATTACAATAATATATAAATATAAATAAATATATATATATATAAAGAAAATCCCAAATTGATTACTTAAGTGATCATGTGAATTACGTGTGTGTATACTGGGGCTTGAAATTTTAGGGCCTTGTGTTCTTGTTTGTTTTTGTCATTCAAGGCTGGCACTCTACCATTTGAACTGTAATTTTACTTCCAGCTTTTTCTTGGTAAACTGAAGTCTTTCAGATTTGTCGGTCCAGACTAGCTCTGAATCAGAATCTATGAGGATTGTATCTCACTAAGCGTCACTTGCATAAACGCAAAACTCTTCTAAAGCAGATCTGCTTAATTAGTCAAGTACCCTGAAAATTTATTTATTTATTTAAATAAACTTATTTATTTGTTTATTTACTTATATTTTTGCCTGTTCTGGAGCTTGAACTCAGGAACTCGACCGTGTTCCTGAGGTTTGGTGCTTAAGGCTAGCACTCTACCACCACTTCCAGAATTTTTGATAGTTAACCGAAGATAAGAGTCCCATGGACTTTCCGCCCCATCTGGTTTTGAACTGCAGTCTTTAGATTTGGGCCTCCTGAGTAGTTAGGATTATAGGCATGAACCACCTAAAAATTTTCATGGAATGCCTGCATGACATTTAATCTGGTCAAAATCAGTCTGTGCTATTTTTATTCAAACTTGAGGGAGTATAAATTACCAATGAATGACTAATTTTAGCTTTGCTGTCCCTCAGAGTTACTCTTTCCTTATAATTCTTGGTATAATTTCTAACTTTCTTTTTAGACCTCGAGGATACTCAAGTCAAACACATTTTTGCTGGGATGTACGCTGACTTTGTGACAACTCAGAAGGTATGTGGAACAACTTATATTCATTCCTTAGAAAAATTTGGTTTTCTTCTAGATTTCAGAACAAAGATGTTTCAAGCCAGAAAGAAAGAAAGGAAGGAAGAGAAAGGAGGGAAGGAAAAAGGAAAGAAGGAAGAAAGGTAGGAAAGAAAGAAAGAAAAGAGGGAGGGGAAAGGAGGGAAGGAAAAAAAGGAAAAGACAGAAGGATGGAAAAATAAGAAGTAGAAGAGCTAGGTTAGTTTGATGCCAAAGATCAACCAACCAAAAGCCTGCTTGAAAGAGCAAGACCGGTGTATTATCTGTGTGAGATGATTTATTTATTCATATCATCTTATTTTTCCTTGCAGGGTGCTAAATCCAGAGGTGTTTCTAAGAAAACTCTGCCAAAAATAAGCCAGATTAAAGAGTCACTGTTAAAAAAATGGATAGCAGTGACGATAGGAAGTGATGAATATTATTTGGCTAAAAGGTGACTTTCTGACAAGTTATCACTGCTTCATTTCTGAGGTGTTAGTCATTTCATTCTAGCCATAAGGGAGATGGATTGGCTTTCTTGTGAAAGCATTTCCACCTTGGCCATGATTTTCTTCTACCATGTTTTTGGTTTGAATTGGCATTGGTTTACTAAGGCATTCAACTTTTATTTTTATAAATAAGAATTGTTTTGAGAGCATACACTATTGTAGGTATCTCATAGGTAATAGAAATGTAGGAATAAGTGGAGGTAAATTAGAAGCTCACAAAACTTCTTATAAATCAGAGTGTTTTCTTCTGTCTACAATTTATTCTGTGGAGATCTGCAGATTTGGTTTTCAAGATGATGGGTCTTATTCAAATCTAGATGATTTGATCCAATCTACAATGACAGTTTGTGGTGAGATTGGGCAATAATCAGAACTAAGACTCAATAATGATCCATGACATGAGTTGTTCACTGAGACAGGAGATAAATTAAATATACTTTATAGTACGTTGTTACATATCATGTTATCTTTCTTTCACAGTGAAATTGCAGTGATATTTTCATCTCCTGCTTGTCTGACTGGGAGTTTTTTGAAGAAAAGGTAATACTTGTGTGAGGTACACCTTCATTTCAAACACTGAGACATCATGCATAGGGACAGTCATCTGAAATCCCGCACTTGGGAGAATGAGACAGAAAGATTGTGCACTTGAGCCCAGCCAGTGCTTCCTAGTGAGACCTTACCTAAAATGTTCAAATATATGCTTTCTTTTTTTCTACTCGAGATTAGTGCTTTACCACTCGAGCCACAGCTCCAGTTTTGACATCTTGCTGGTTAATTGAAGATGAGAATCTGTTTGATTGGTCTGCCCAGGCTTACTGTGAATGTTGATTTTCAGATCTTAGCCTCCTGAGTGACTAGGATTAGAAGCAGAGTCATCGGTGCCTGGCTAACACATGAGTTTTGTTGTCAGTATCTAAAGAGTTCAGCATAGAGAACTCTATGGGGTGATTTAACATTCTTCCATTTTATAAAGCGATCTCTAACAAGCCCACTACAGGTTGTAATTCCTAATTAACGTCATTTACTGTCTTATTGTATTGTCTCATTGGAGAGAATGATGTTTCTCTGAGAATCTTTGTATGTACAACTGAACAATTAACTTCAACATGGCTTTAGTACTTAGAAGCCAAGAGTTCTCTACATTTCTTGCTATGTAGGATCAGGAAAGAAAGAGACCTTAGCTGTGTTTAACTTGTAGAGGGAAATTAATTTTTCTTTTATTTGGTTTAGTAGTCTGATTTTCCCAGATTAAACAATTCCTTTCATGCTTTTATTTTCCCTCTCCTTTGAGTTCTCCAATTAACTACTTGAAACAAAGTTCCACTAATGGCCTTTTGGTGGTTAATTGGAGATAAGTTTTATAGATTTTTCTGTCCCGACTGTCTCCAACTTGGGATCTGCAGATCTCAGCATATCAAAGAGCTAGGATTATAGGAATGATTCCTGGTCCATTAATTCTTTAAAAAATAATAGTTATGGGGCCAGGAGTTTGGCCTAGTGGTAGAGTGTTTGCCTAGCATGCATGAAGACCCGGGTTCGATTCCTCGGTACCACATACATAGAAAAAAGCCAGAAATGGTGCTGAGGCTCAAGTGGTAGAGCTCTCTAACCTTGAGAAAGTCCAAGGACAGTGCTCAGGCCCTGAGCTCAAGCCCGTGACTGGCAAAAAAAAATAGTTATGTATAATGTATACATATATAAATATACAATATGCATATAGATTTATATTTATGTATAATGTTATATATGATGTATTAAGTATATATGGTAAGTATATTAAGTATCATATATAATTTATATGATATACTAAGCACCAGCACCAACATGATTATTAGTAATATGCCATATTATTATATATGATATTCTAAGTATATCATGTGTTATATATGTATATATGTATAATTGTATGCAAGTGTGTGAATTCCAGTCTTGAGACTTGAACTCGGAACCTGGATGCTATTCCTGAGCTTTTGGGCTCAAGGCTAGCACTCTTCCACTTGAGCCACAGTACCACTTTTTAGCATTTTTTTTTTTACTGTAGAAAGGTTCATTTGGTGTAATTCCCAAACATGCATATCATATACTTTGATCAAATTATCCTGTTCCCCTTTTTAACTTTTTTTTCTTGGTCAGCATTGAACACTGGGGCTGGACTCTGTTCCTGAGCTCTTCAGCTTAAGGCTAGCACTCTACCACTTGAGCCACAGCCCCATTTCCTATTTTCCAGTGGTTAATTAGTGATAAGAGGCTTACAGACTTCCATGCCAGGGCTGGCTTTGAACAGTGATCCTCAAATCTCAGCCTCCTGAAGAGCTAGGACTATTGACGTGAGCCACTAGCAATCGACCCCCTTTTAAACATTTTTTTTTCATTTATATGGTGCTTTATTGTTTTTTATGTTTATTTTTTTATTGTAATTAATAAAAGGGTTACATGATATTTGCCAGATAGAAGGTGCATTAATTCACATACATTGATACCCTTTCATATGTCTTGGTCCCTTTTAAACATTTTTATCAATAATTTTTGTTAGTCTATTTTCAGACAATTCTATGCGTACTTTGATTTTATTCACCTTTTCCTTCCACCTTCATCCCTACTGCTCATTCCACCCCAAAACATTCCCTTCCATTTTACACTTGTGTCCCTTGTTTTTGTAAGTCAGGATTGCATATATGAAAGAGAATACATGCATTTGTCTTTCCCACTCTGACTTAGTTTGTTTAGTATGTTGATCTCCAGTTCAGTCCATTTCCCTACAGCTCGCACAGTTTCATTTCATCCTTTTTATGGTTTGAAGTCAGGGGTTAGCATTTGCTGGCCAACCTCTACTACTTGGGCCATGCTTCTAGGTCAATATTTTTGAGATGGAGTTTTAATCGTAGTTACTCTGAAGACTGAGATCTAAGGATTTCCAGCCAGCCAGGAAAGTGTTTAAGGCTCCTATTTTCAACTAACCAGCAAACAAAAAGCTGGAAGTGGAGCTGTAGCTCAACTAATAGAGAACACTAGTCTTTATTGAAAAAATGGGCGAGTGTCTAAGCTCCTGTGTAAGCCTGGCACTAGCATGCATGTGCACGCGCGCGCGCGCACACACACACACACACACACACACACACACACATGAGAAGAAAAGAAAGATAGTAGGCAGCACTTTATTAACCTTGTGATAGTGACATCACACTTGAGCTGCAATAGGAACAGGAATTGATTGACCCAGGGTCTTGAACATGCTACTACACACTCTATGTCTGAGCCACACCCCAGCCCTGGAAAATACCGCATATTGGATCTGAAGATTGCAAACATCTGTCCCATCTCTCAGCTTGGAAACTTAAAACGGAAACTCCTACTTATACACATCTCCATTTCTATTTATATATAATGACACTGTGTTCATTAGCAGTGAGCTAATGATCTAATAGTGACTTCACCATCAGGGAGATTCTTGCTCAGACAAATGGCTTGAAGTGCTCATTACAGAAACTTCCTGAAGGATACACCAGAAAAACATAAGCAGACAGTTTGAATGTTAAGACTTTTTGAATCCTTACTTCAAAATCTTCTCCTTTGCTGGGCATCAGTGGCTCACGCCTGTAATCCTAGCTTCTCAGGTTGCTGAAATTTGAGAATTTTGGTTCAAAGCCAGCCTGGGTAGGAAAGTCCATGGTACTCTTATCTACCCAAAATTGGTACAATTAACTACCAAAAAGCAAGAAGTGGATATGTGGCTCAAGTGGTAGAGAGCTAGCTTTGTGTGTAACAGCTCAGAGACAGTGCCCACACGTTGAGATCAGTCTATAGCACCAGCACAAAACAAAAAAGGAAGGAGAAGAGGAAGAGGAGGAAGACAAGGAGGAGGAGAAAAAGGAGGAAGAGGAGGAGGAAGAGGAGGAGGAAAAGGAGGAGGAGAAGGAGGAGAAACACTTTTCCTTACTGTTTTTCACTATTGGGAATGTTTGTGAATTTGCCCTATTGTCATTAAGTCTGTAGCCCTCTCCCACAAAGATTGCCCAAGCTAGTGCTTTACAAACCAGTGTGGTTTGTGGTATGTAGGGACCTAACCCTCAAGAAAACTTAACAGTGTGCTTTTTTTCAAATAATATATTATCAAGAAAAATTTGTGTGATGGTGTGTTCCTGTGAACCACCAGTGTTTGGCTTTATTTACAATCTTTTGAACAAGAAAAGTATAATATTTATGCTTTCTTTGGTATCAGGTAAGTTGATTATTTTGAAAAAAGAGGCCAGTTTTGACAAAGATTTCTATCTTATGTGTATTATGATAACAAAAAATAATGGCATGTGGGAATTAGAAATGTCTTTTCATCTATTTTAAATTACATTTATTTACTTATTTATTTGTTTACATTTCTTGTATTCATAGAGTAAATGGAAAAAACACTTCCATTGATGTGGACTTAAAAAGGGCAGGAAATAACTTCAAGAAGTTAACACAGATTGAATGGATTTCTTCCATGGTAAATAGCCAGTATTTATCTTGCTTATAAATATAATAGAATTTCTTTACAGGTACATCTATAATCACAGGTTGGTTTAATTGGAAGCTGGGAGTTGGGTCTATGATTGAGGCTAAAGCAGAGGGCTAGTGCTTATTATGAAGTTATATATAGGGACAGTGTATTAGCTGCTGACATTTATTTTCTTCTTAACCCATTAGATGTGCAATTGAAACAGTGTTTTAATTTCTAGTAGAGAAAAACAGAGAATGGAAGGTAAAATATTCCTTAGCACAATGCATAGTAAATGCAGTAATTTGGAAACCAGGATAAGTTTGTCTGGGCAGGGAGATTCAAAGATCCACTATCTATTTTGAGATCAGTCTTAAATCTGTTTCTGATGAATCTCTGCTACTGAATCATCTCCCCCCACCCAGCCCCCTTGTTTGAGGCCAGGGCTTGAACTCAGTTATCAGACACATTCACCCATCGGATGACCCTCTACCACCTGAGCCATTTTCAACCCCATCTCTTCTCTTTGGTCACATTTTCAGTTCATCTTTCCAGTACTATAATTTGAATAGATTTTTAGGTTGGTCCCAATTTAGGTTTGGGTGCATGAGACTAAAATGATGTGAATTAGTGGTAGATAGATAATCAGGATTTCAGATAGGACACTGTAATAGAATATCAAAGTCTGTGTGGTTTATAAACAATGAAAATTGACCACTTACTTTTCTGGAAGCCAAGAAAGTCCGGATGGAGTTATAGGCAGATTTGATGTCTGATATGGGCCCACTTTCTGATTCATAGATGATTATATTTTTGTTGGATCCTCTCATGGAAAAAGGAAATAGAGGTTGGTCTTGGATATTATTATTATTATTATTCTTTGGCAGTACAGGGCTTTTTGCTTACTAGGCAGGTGCTCTACCATTTGAGCCATACCTTTTTGCTTTAACTTTCAGATTCAGTCTCACTAACTTTTTCTTCCAACTTGACTTCAAACCATGATCCTCCTATCTCTGCCTCCTAAGTAGCTGGGATTATGGGTGTGCACCATTGTACCTGACCTCTTGGGTCTCATTTATAAAGGGCACTAAGCCCTCTCACAAGTCTCTGTTCTTGTGACCTAATCACTTGTCAAAGGCTCTACCTCTTAATACTGTCACATTGGAGATGTGAGTGATTTGAGTGACTGGTCTCCTTCCCGGAAGTGAAACTCTCTGAGCAATGGGGAAGTTGTTTCTTCTTTCCCATTCCTTTTCCTTCCTCCTCCTCCTTCTTTCTTTCTTTCTTTTTTTTTTTTTTTGGTAGTACTGGGGTTTGAATTCAGAGTTTTGTGCACTGGAGCCATACTCCCAGCCCTTTTAGTTTCTTGTTTTTGTCTGGAGTTTATGGTCTCTAACCACAGTTATTATTGTATTTATGCCTCTCTCCCTCCTTCTGTTCACCGCCCCCACCAGTATGGAATTTTTTTTTTTTGCCTGTCCTGGGGCTTGAACTCATGGCTTGGGTACTGTCCCTGAGCTTCTTTGTGTGCAAAGCTCGAGCTTTACCACTTGAGCACAGTGCCACTTCTGGCTTTTTCTGAGTTTATTTTGGAGAGTCTCATAGACGTTCCTGATCTTGCTTCAAACTGTGATTCTCAGATCTCAGCCTCCCGAGTAGCTAGGATTGCAGTCCTGGGTTACCAGCACCAGACTTTGTTTTTCTTTTTCAAGGATTTCTTTTTTTTTTTCTTTTAGAATTCATGCCTGTAATTCCAGTACTCAGGAGGCAGAGTTAGGGAGTTAGTGCTCTACAAGCTAAACAAAAATGACAAATAAAAAGTTTTTATTTTTCCAGTGTAGTCCCCTGAGAAGGGTGGAGGTGAGAAGCACCTTGGCATGGGCACTTTATTGACTCAGATTCCTTCTTTCTTGAATTTTCTTTGGATGGAAGCAGATGGAGGAAAGAGTATGTAAGGCTACCAGAGGGAGTTGAGGGGCTGTGTGTGTGACAGTATTTCTCATTATCTTCTCCAATACTTGTGGTGACAAGATCAAGTCATGGACACCCTTACAGGGTAATCTGGGAGATGCTACCTTTCTGTGAACCCATAGGGAAGAAGAAGCAGGCTAGGAAGGTCAACACAGGACATTTTTCTCTGCCACGCTCTATTGCTCAACAGGAAGACTGAGGTTTAGATCCCTGATCTGTCACTAACTGACTTCCTGGTACTTCTTTTAATGGAATATCTTCCTCTTTGTTCATAACAACAAGGCCCAAACTATCTTAACGATTATTAGTAAGATGAAAGGAAATGGATTTATATGAGAGACTTTGTCTCAACAGCCAGCAGAGAAACGGAACTCCGAGAAATTTACATTACAAGCTGCAACCCTTAGTGATTATGTAATGAATGGTTAAGAAAATGTACAAAGTACACTGAGTTATTCTTACTAATACATTTTTATGTCTGTTCTACTTTAGTAGCTTACTTCTGGATGAAATAAAGGATTCAGAGCTGTTTTTTGCTCTGAAAATTTTCAGCTAATATACGGGAATTATATAACAAGAAAGGAGGAAATGGATTGTGTGTGCACATGTAAAAGAGAGAGGATAACAGCTTTCCTTTTACTGTGAGGAAGACAGGCTTGATCTGTATGCAATATTGCTTTTCTTTTTACTTTTTATTTGTTTATTTATTTTGGCTAGTCTTGGGGCTTGAACTCAGGGCCTAAGTGCTATCCCTGAGCCTCTTTATGCTCAAGGCCAGCCAGCAGTCTACCACTCAGCCACAGTTCCACTTTTGGCTTTTTCTGAGTACTTTACTGGAGATAAAAGTCTCATGGACTTTTCTGCCTGGGCTGTCTTCTAATCAAGATCTTCAAACTCCTGAAGGTAGGATTTCAGGTATGAGACTCAGGTACCTGGCTTGCTTTTCTTTTTCTTCTTTTATCCTTTTGTCCTTGTGTGGCTGGAACATGGAGCCTTGAGCCTTCAGCTGTTTTGCTCAAGGCTAGCATTCTACCATTTTGCTCCACAGCATCACTTCCAGTTTTCTGAGAGTTTCATAGTCTTCCCTGCCTGGGGCTGGCTTCAAGGGCCACAGTTCTCGGATCTCAGTCCTCTGAGTAGCTAGGATTACATGTGTGAGCCTTTGCTTTTCTTTTTATCTGAGACAAGTTCTCATTAGGTTGAACTAATAATTCAAAAGATCCTCCTTCTCAGCCTACTGAGTATGTGTGATTATAGGCACATGGTATTGTCCTTAGCTCACAGCGTTGGTTTTGCAGTTCTTTGTATTAGTTTTGAGCACTTCAATTCACTCTGTATGTCATGAACATTTGATTTTACTCTATTTCTTCATGTACCTCATTATAAGATGGTATTAAGATGTTATATGTATATATTTGTGATTTTTGAGTGATACCACAAATATTACTCTCTGAAGAGTGCTGGGGTTTCAGTAGTGGGTTTAGGAGACTCAGTGGTGATTCCACTGGAACCATCCCTACATTGAAACCTCTGATCTCATGGAACTTGTCACAATATGTAATATCTCACATAACCTGGGCCTTGTCCTTGACCCTGTTTTGACCACAGATAAATACCTGTCTGGAAGAAAGACTGCTCAAAGCTCTTCCGAGTCATTCTCCACACCAAGAAGCTTTGTTGATTTTCCTTCTACTTCCCGAATGTCCTGTGATGAATGACACCAAGAACTCTAGGAGCCTGGTGATTTCATTTGCAAAAGCCATTTGTGAAATGAGTCAACAATCTCTGCAAGTCCTTAGTAAGTTTTATGTCATTTTGTCTATACACTCAACTAAGAAGCATCTAATGAAGAGAAATACATATAACTTTGAACTTATATTGCTCTGAAACTTTAAATATTTGACCAGAAGTGATGAAAATGTTACTTCTTTGTTACTGTTTAGCTTAGTCAATATTATGTGATTATCTTTTTCAAGTTTAATCTAATATCAAAGACATAGTGCCTAAAAGGTACAAAGGGTTATGGAAATATAATTTACCCAGTTTCTCCTAGTTATAGTTTTTCTTAGTTACAGATCCTAGTATCTTACATGAACTGGATATTTTATGTTTATGAATATATATGTGGTATTGTTTGGTTGTTATTCTTTTCATAGTAGGAAACCATTCCTATTTTTCTCTGGGAGCTTACTTTTTACAACTTGATGTATGCCACAAAGTAATTCTATTCCAGGACCCATACAACTATCTTAATCTTCACTGGCTAGATAAGCTGTCTTTTCATCTCTATAACAAAATACCTAGGGCAGAATACTCAGGAAGAAAAGAAGCTAATTTTTTCATATATTTTATATTGTAATTAATAGAAGGGTTACATTATATTCACCAGATAGAAAGTGCATTACTTCACAAAGATTGATACCATTTGTCATGTCTTGGTCCCCATTTCCCTCCTCCCACCCCCACCCCTCATCTTGTTTTCCTCCCTTCCCTATCCAACTTCAAATAACCAAATAAACACATATACAATATATCAGATAACAAGGTAAAATACTGTAACAATATGAGATAATCAAGGAACAGCAAAAGAGATGAGAGATAACATAGTACATTAAGGAACAATCACACATTATATGGCTTTTGTTTCTATATCCTGGAGGTCCTTTCATTTAGCATCATATTATATGGCCTTATGTATCTAGGTCTTGCTCTATTTTAAATCTCTGCTAGGAGAGCCCAAGGTTTCTACTGATTATGACAAATGAGGGAAACCATTGAGTCTATGTTCCTTTGAGTCCGGCTTACTTCACTTAAAATGATTTTTTTTCTAAGTCGAAAAGAAGCTAATTTAAGTCATGAATTTGGAGGTTCAAGGGCAGCCACTGGCATTGATATCACAATACAGCAGAGACAATGGCAGGGATGTGTGTGAGAGCAAACAATCACTTGTTGATCTAAAAAGCCAATCTTTTATAATAATCAACGCTCAGGGGCTGCAGAACAACTACCTTAATATCTCCCAGTGACCTCCCATTAGGCCTCACTTCTTAAAATTTTTACCACCTTAACATTGCCCCAATGGGGATCAAGCATCCAACACATGAGCCATTGTGCGACAAAGCATATACAAACTCTATCAATGACTGAAGAGTAATTTGTTATGAGGAAGTACCAACTACAGGTTGTTGTATCTACTCTTGTAATGATAACGTATTCATAAGCATTTTTATACATGTATAGAAAGAGAAATTTTAGGAAGCAAAATGACAAGATCAAATTGAAGATGTGTCTTATTTAGGGAGACTGACTTTCCTAGAGGACAGGGTGCCCAAATTTAGTGGTCGCCATTCACATGGGTCCATTCTGTGACTTGTCACCCTTGACTTGAGCAACAGGACAGCCCTGACAGATGAAACAGCAATTGAAGCTTTATCACTGAAATGTTTGGAATAAAATGATCATCCCATTTATCATTTTTAATGATAGTAATATTCACAACTCTTCTGTTCTAGTTATTTAGAAATAGATGTTGTAACCACAGTTATCCTGCAGGGCTTAAAGAAATATTAGAAATTATTTTTCCCAATTGTATGGCTGTCTTTGCTATCCCATCTCACCCCATCTACTTACTGCCTTAAGACACATTTCCAATACTCTACTAATCACAGTTGCTTTCTCTACTTCTAGAAGATCAGCATTTTAACTTTCTATATCAGTGAGAATATTCTGTATATCTTTCTTTGTCTCATTCATTTCACTAAACATACTGTCTTCCAGCTATATTCTTTTCTCCTATTATTTTTACTACTTATGTCAAACATGAAATTTTATTTTTAATATTTTATTGAATAAGAATTTTTTAAATTATTGATATTTTTATTATATTTTATTGTGTGGATAATGTATAGAGGGGTTACAGTTATATTTGTCAGGTAATGGGTGCATTACTTCTTGAACCTTGATATGCCTTCTCATGTTTTTGTCCCCCTTTTCTTCCCTCCACCCCCTCCTAATCATCTTGTTTTTATTTTTATATTTCCTAAAGGGCTTGCGAGTTTTTCCCATACATTTATGACCTGATCTGTTTGATTCATGAGTTTACAATCCCATCTTTCTCATGTGCTAATGTCCCAGATGTGCTGTAGTGCATGTAGGAGATTCCTACTCTGTTATATTTCTTGGCTTTATTTGCTTTTCATTAATTCTGTTTTAATTTGGCTGCTTGGAAATTTATTCTCTCATTGGGAAGTGCAGTTTTTCTGAGAATTCTCCTTTAAATGTATCAAAATCCAGTTCACAATCTCAGAAATATTAAAAAACAGTAATTATTTTCAGTGTATGTGTCCATGTGTGAAGTTGGTCATAAGATCTGAAAACATAGATATTGTTCATTTTTTCGCAGATTAAAAATAACCTTGATGTCATTCTTTTTGTATTCACATATATCCATTTTCAGCTTTTACAGATCCTCTGTAAAATTATCAGGTCGAAAATCATGAAGTCTGTCAATTAACCATAAGTACGAACCATTAACAAATTTCTTCAAATCCTGAATTTGAGTTTTTAATTCTGATTTTGTCCAACCTGGGAAAACCTGTGTACTAATACGTACTTAGAAGAGATACTTTATGGCTTACACCACTGATAATGGAAAATAATACCCATAGTTTACATAAAAGACTCAGAGTGTGAAGATATGACCCTACTTAAAATGGTTAATTTTATATCCTCAGAACAGTGTTGGAAATCCTTGCAAGCATCTTCTCTGAACACACTGGTCCAGATGCTTAAAACAGCAGTCTATGGTCATTACTATACTATTAAACCTCTTCTAGAAACTTTGAGAGAAGTTCATGAGGTAAGCATTTATGTTTCATGTGAAGGAATACATGAACCAATCATCCCTCGGTCCTTCCTCCCTCCAGTCCTCACTTTCTCTCTTCCCTTGTTCCCTCACCACATACATCTGTCTCCAGTACTAGAGCTTGACCTTAGGGCCTTTGAAATCTGGCTTGGCTTATTTAGCTCAAAGCTGACACTCTGCCAGTGGAGCCACAGGTTTACTTCCTCCTTCCAAGTTAATTGGAGATAAGAGTCTCTCAATTTTATTTACCTGGATTTTCTTTGAACCATGCTGGTCATCTTAAACCTACTGTCATTTTTTCCAAGTCTTTAATCTAGACATCACTTTAAGCCCAGCTCAGAATATCTCTCTTCAGTGGCTTACAACCAAGGGTAGTTTTTAAATCTGGTTTATCTCATGTTTGATATAGTAGATCAAATTAAATGTTCATTAATAAGTGAAGAAAGTGAAAAGTTTGCTAAAAGAAAGTTGTGCTTGGCCGGGAGTTTGGCCTAGTGGTTAAAGTGCTTGCCTAGCATGCATGAAGACCCGGGTTCGATTCCTTGGTACCACATACATAGAAAAAAGCCAGAAGTGGTGCTGAGGCTCAAGTGGTAGAGCTCTAGCCTTGAGAAAGTCCAAGGACAGTGCTCAGGCCCTGAGCTCAAGCCCAGGACTAGCAAAAAAAAAAAAAAAAAAAAAAGACAGTTGTGCTTCCATGGTACTTTTATCTCCAAGATTTAGAAACAATTTTTCATTAAAACTGAGCCCCAGGAATTAATTTATTCTCTCACTGATAGCATATTAACTCTTTAGCAATGCTTCTTTATGAAATGTGGAATTATAGAGTAGATAATGGAAATTTTATAAAATGCTACTTCATTATTTATGAGTGATTGTTATATGTGCATACCTACATATTTTTGATTATGCTATTTATTACAGAAACTAAACTTCTAAGTCATGTTTTCTTTAAGGTAAACAAAGTGACCTGTCAACTACCAGAAAGCACTTTCTACATAGATGGATTCTTACACTTCTTTGACTTTTGGGGGGAGTGTCATAAAATGATATTGAGAGATGAAAATCTGGTAAGAATAAAATGTTCCATTCCACATTTAGACTTTAAAGTTGGACATAGTAGCTATAGATATCCATAAGTAAAGATCTGAACGTTTTCTTATTACAGTGCTGAATTTGCTAAATTAGTGGTAATTGAAAACTTAAACATTTTGTACTCCAATGTGGGTGAGTGAAGAGAGGCAAAGGGAAATGCAGTCAGAATATTTAATATATATTCCACAAATTTAAGAAAATCGAGGGAAGAGTCAGGGGTGTTAGGGATGAAGAAAATGATGAAAATGGTGACACTGATCAAAATGCACTGTTCATATACCAATTTATTGAATATATTGAATATATTGAATATTTATTGAATTATAAAAAGAAATTTTTACGGGGAACTGAAGGTTAGCAACTGTAATCCTAGCTATTCAGAAGGCTTCGAGCTGAGGATCACAGTTTGAAGCCATCTTGGGCAGAAAAGTCTGTGAGACTCTTATTCTAATAAACTACTCAGAAAAAGCCAGAAATGGTGCTGTGGCTCAAATGGTAGAGCTCCAGCTTTGAACATCAAGAGGCTTAGGGACAATGTCCAGGCGCTAAGTTCAAGCCTCAGCATTGTCTCCCTCCCAAAGATATTTCTTTATAGTTACTTTAAATTCCTAAGCGCAAACACCACAAAGCAACAAAATACACGTTAAAGTAAAAGTTTGATTTTTTTTTGTTAAGTAGGCCCTGGCAGAAATTTTTATTATTAAGATTAACTTATTTTGAATTATTTTTCAGGAAGAAGGAATGCCTTGTATTTTCTACGACTTTCCGTTTATTTTTGATTTGCCTTGTAGAATGCAATTATTGCAAATGTATTCACGTATGAAAGTATTGGTATGTATGCTATACAGTTTTTTTCTTGCTATGAGAAAATATGTAAGGCTGGAGACTTAATAAAGTAAAGAAGTTTACTTGTAATTCTGGAGGTTCAAGAGCATGATGTGGGCCTTCTGTGAGACTGTAACTTACCTACTTGTTGCGTTACAATATAGTACAGAAGCAGAATATGGGTAATTGTGTGTGTGCTAAGGGGACTACCTGTATTGAGTGACATGACATAGCTTTATAACAACTACTCTTACAGAACTAGTTTATTCTATGGGTGTAACATTAATCCTTTCCGAGGGTAGTGACCCTATGACCTAGTTAACTGCCACTGGTACAACTTCATAAGGCTCCTGCCACTTCCTGACATTTCCACACCGTGGACCAAGCTTCACAGGAGCTTTTGAGAGACACACTCAAACTCTGTGCTAGTCGTAGTGTATGGCTTGCTTTTTTGTTCTGTAGAATTTCAAATGCACACAAAATACTATAACCAAGATTCACAGGTATCAACATTGGGCCATATTTTCTTCTTCACCTATTAATTCATTTGTTTAGATTTTTTTAGGCTGTTGTTCCCTATTTTTAATTTTTTGTAGGATATGAACTGAATTTTTGACTGCAATTCCTCCTTTTCCTCTCTTCATATGACTTCAGAATGTTTTCTTTGTCATTATAAATAAGTTTCACCAGATCATTTCCATTTTTATTCCTAATATCCCCGGTAATACAATCTTTCCTTACCAAACCTAGCTTCCCATGTATTTTCCTTCCCCCAAGTCTTCTCTGTGAGTTTTCTTCTACAATAGTATCTAGTCAGTCTACTCTGTTAGTGAGTGGTCTTGTGGACATTGGATCCAGGCAGGATGGAGTAGGAAAGAAAACTCCTAGGTGTAGTTCTTCTGAGAATCAGACCGGACAATCCTGTCCTCCAAAGGACTGATGAAGACCAAAGTCAAAACTGTCAGGTCTGAACTAGGATACTGATTCAACTATATAGGGACAGGGAAATGCAGAGAGACTGGAAACAGAGAAGCTGGAATGTAAGCAGGCAGTCCCCAGCTCTTCATTAGACAGGCACCTCTCCTTGCCTCCGTCAATGGAGAATGATGCTGGGTTATTCCCTGGCCCTCAGCCTTGGACCATGTTTCTCAATGGTCAGTAACACTGAAGTATCCATTGCTACAGATGGCCACCACCTATAGGGACCAAGGTGGGACTTGCTACATCTCACACAAACCTAGAGCTTCTTCAAGAGACATGCAAGGGAACACAGAAGATTCTAGGAGAATCATAGTGTTTCTCAGCATGTAGGTGACAGACATCTGCTGTGGGGATGTCCCAAGGCCAGAACCACCGTAAGATTGATATTAGCTAGGAATAGGACTGTGGCATGGTTTTAGAAATTCCATAGCAGCCTGCAGAGTGAATGGGTGGATTTCACAGTGAGATCTGCCCTGTCTCCTGAGGGTTATGGAGCTAATACTGTCACTGTGTTTTCTTCCCTCTCCCCAAACCCCCGTTACTTTGGTGTGTGTGTGTGTGTGTGTGTGTGTGTGTGTGTGTGTGTGTGTGTGTGTGTGTAAGTAGACATTTTTGTGCTGGTACTGGGGCTTCAACTCAGGGCCCCATTGCTGTCCTTTAGGTTTATTTGCTCAAGGCTGGGGCTCTACCACTTAGGCCACAGCTCTACTTCCAGCTTCCCTGTTTTAGTTTGTTTTGTTTTTTTAATCCTTTTTGGACTGTAATTCTTTCATGGACAGTACTATTGTTGCTCTTCTGTCTCTGCCTCTGCCTCCTCCCTCTTCCCTCTTCCCTCTTCCCTCCTTCCTCCTCCTCCCCTCCTCCTTCTTCTCTTTCTCCTCCTTCTCCTCCTCCTCTTCCTCCTCCTCCTCCTCCTTCTTCCTCTTCTTCCTCTTCCTCCTCTTCTCTCTGTCTCACTCTCTATCTCTCTATCTTTTTTTGCAGGGCTTGAATTTAGGGCCTGGTTAACACCTCTGACTTCTTTTACTCAGAGTTACCACTCTACCACTTTGAGCCCCAGCACCGCTTTTGGTTTTCTAGGGGTTAATAGGAGAAAAAACACTCGCAGACTTTTTTGCCATATATATATTTTTTGTAATTAATAGAAGGGTTACACTATATTCACCACATAGAAGGTGCATTACTTCACATACATTGATACCCATTCTCATGTTTTGGTCCCCATTTCCATCCCCCCATCCCCACCCCTCATCTTGTTTTCCTCCCTTCCCTATCTAATTTCAAATAACCAAATACAAATATATCTGATATATCAGGTAACAAAGTGAGATACTGTAACAATATGAGATAGCCAAGGGACAGCAAAAGAGATGAGAGATAACATAGTACATTAGGGACAACAATCACGCATTATATGGCTTTTGTTTCAATATCCTGGAGGTCCTTTCATTTAGTGTCATACTATATGTCCTTATGTATCTAGGTTTTGCTCTATTGCAAATCTCTGCTAGGAGAGCCCAAGGTTTCTACTGATTATGACAAATGAGGGAAACCATTGAGCCTAAGTTCCTTTGAGTCTGGCTTACTTCACTTAATATGATTTTTTCTAAAGACTCGCAGACTTTATTGCCCAGGCTGACTTTGAAATGTGATCCTCAGATCTCAGCCTCCTGAGTAGTTAGGAAAACAAGTGTGAGCCACTGGTGCCCAAGTAACACTATTTCTGTGGTAATGAATGATTGTCGTAGCATGTTTGTTACTAATATTGCCTTTTAAGGTCCTGCTTGTTACCACAGGTGGTCTGAAATATATCTAATTGCATAGCTGTTTGTCTTCGGTGACTAATTTTGGTACATGATTCCTTAATGCCACAATTTCTCTTAGCCCGTATTAAGGGCTTTATCTCTCCTAGTTAAGATCCAATGTAATTTTCTCAAGTAGTTACAATATAAGCACATAGAGCCGTGGCAGCAGGATGAAGTAAACACTATGCAAAAGTTTCATTTGAAATATCAATCCCTGGGATTTCTAGAAGGCAATAGGCAAAGCTAACTATTTTTCATTTTCTTTTTTCTTGCAGAAATCAGAAGAGATGACATATCCAACTCAGGGGCAAGCGAGTGTATTTAAACTGATGGTCAGACGGCCTCATATAGTTGAAGATACCCTGCGTCAGTTAAGCCAAGCTGAAGTTTCAGATCTTTTGAAACCCTTACTGGTACTATAAAAACTCTCACTGGATGTGGCAATGGGAAGGAATGCCTGCTCTTGTAGCTATGATTATCCTCCTACCAACATTTCCCCTGTCAACCTCAGAGAATAACAATAGGAGGTTGAATTGTATTTTAACTCAAAAAGTTGAGTTAACTAAGATATTAATGACTACAAATGTCATCTATTGAACTATCCCAATGTTTAATAGCTTTTTTTTGGCCAGTCCTGGGCCTTGAACTCAAGGCCTGAGCACTGTCCTTGGGCTGTCCTCAAGGCTAGTGCTCCCCCACTTGAGCCACAGCACCACTTCTGGTTTTTCTATGTATGTGGTACCAAGGAATCAAACCCAGGTCTTCGTGCATGCTAGGAAAGCACTCTACCACTAGGCCAAACTCTTGGCTCCCAATGTTTAATAGCGTTAAGTAACAGTTCAGCTCATACATATCCTGAGCTGGACTCCATTTATCAGGAGGGAGTTGGGATATTTTTTTGTTGTTGCTGCTGTTGTTACATTTTTGAGACTGAACCCAGACCTTGTATTCTAGGTAAATGCTCTACCAGAGAGCTACATCTTAAGCTGCACAGTTGTGGTGTGGGTGTGTTTATATGGCTGAGAGTTTGATAGGGATTGGATGATCTATACGAGGCTAGCCAGGGAAGATTGAGCTCTGTTTTGTATGCCCTTCAGCCTATTTCTGGGACCAGCAAATAAGGTCTTTTCACAGTAGCGTGGGAGGTGTAAGACATCAATCTCTCAACCAGCATGACATGAGTCAAGTCTCCTTGATGAGCCCAAGAGAAGGGCTGAAGAAATATACATAACAACTTCAGTGGAAGGAACTGCAGAAACATGAAAAAGACTTTTGGATCGGGAGAGGTGTGAGATCACAGCTCTTCATGTCATCAGTAACAACCAGTGGAACACATGCTTCCCCTCCATTTGAGCTGTGGTTTCAGTATGGGATCTTTTACTGTGTGGGTTAACTATATTCACTCGTCTTCTAATCCTTACAGAATATAATACTGATTAACTCTGTGAGGAAAAGCTGGAGTCTTCTCAGAAAGGAGTGGCTTTTCCTCATACTAGTAGACTTAACAGACTCCAGTCTTTGGAGTGTAGAGCTGAGTTAGATAGGGATATTTTCCTATCTATCTAAGGAGTTGGGAAATGTATGGGATGCCAATAATGATCAAAGAAACTATTTGATAAACCAGATTTCCTAATCATATGACTCCTTTTGTACCTGTCTATCTTGACTGGGATAAAAATCAGTAGAAAATCGTTTGCTTATAGATCAAGAAGTAACACAGTAAACTTCAAGATAGATCAATTAAAAATATAGACTTGGAGCATGTTAAGATTTTCAAGGCTAATTAAGAATGAATCTGGACAATGACTTAAGCAGACTTGTTTGTAAATTAGCAGAAGAAAGAAAATCAGAAGTCAACTAAAATTGTTTCTAGGCTAACGAGAGGGGAAGATAAGGCAGACTTTATTTGTGATAGTTGTTAACTTGAAGTCTGAACAAGGATTAGAAGATAAGATCTCCAAGGCAATGAGAATAAAAAAAGAACACAAATTAAAAAAAAATAAGAGGGGCTTGGAATGTGACTTGGTGGTAGAATGCTTGCCGAGCATGCATGAAGACCTCGGTTAGATTCTTCAATACCACATAAACAGAAAATGCCAGAGGTACTCCTGTGGCTCAAATGGTAGAGTGCTAGCCTTGAGCAAAAGAAGCTCGGGGACAATGCCCAGACCCTGAGTTCAAGCCCCAAGACTGGAAAAGAAAATAAGTGTGCTTCCATTATAAATTACATAATAGGCTCAGAAAGATACATGAATCTTTTTTTTCCTTATATGTAGTATCTAGACATATGTAGTATCTTTCTATATGTAGTATCAAATGACATAAATGTAAAGGGAAACTGCCTAGGATTAGTGGACTGTAATCATCCCACTCATATTTATCTTTTTTCTCCATTTATCCTCCCACTCCCATTGAAATGTGCCACCAGCAGAGCCTGTTTTATTTTCCTGTCGTGTGTGTGTGTGTGTGTGTGTGTGTGTGTGTTTGTTAATTGTACCAAGAGGTTTCAGCATGTTATTCCAGTTGTATGTGTATTACATTTTACTCAGAATGTTCTTCTCTATTTCTTTCTTTTTCCCTGTGCCTTCATCTTCCTGTTGTAAGCAACATATTAAAATCAGAGCCTGAAAATGAGTTTTTCCCCCCTTAGGTTGGTTTTATTAATGAAATTCGTCCTGAGACTGGAGTCATCTCTGAGTTCTTCCATTGTATATTTGAAGAGATGACAAACCCCAAATATGGACTGTTCATGTATCCTGATAATGGTCCCTACATGTGGTTTCCTACCAATGTAAGTTTTTATTTTATTTTATTTTTTTGCAGTTTTTCAGAACAGAAGTGTGTTCTATACTGCAATATGAAACTACACAGTGTAATTTAAAACTGGATTGTGCAGAATCGCTAAATACTCATATGCTTCACAGCAGCAGCCATGTCTCTATCTGGGAACATTTAGAATAAGCAGAAGCCAGCCAGGCATAGTGACACAGGCCTGCAATCTCAGCACTTTTGAGGCTGAGTCAGGAAAATTGAAAGTTCAAGGTCAGCTTTGGCTATATGGTTAGATACTGAATCTAAACACACAAACAAATAACCCTTCCCATAATTTGCTGGCTTTGCCAAGAACTACAGAGTTGGAGCTTGTATTTGTAAGATCTCCAGGTGATTCACTGACATGTCAGTGTATCAGTATCTTTTTTGTTACTGAAGAATGAATCCAGGGCCTAATTCAGGCTCTCAGGTTCCTTCCCCGTCCCCCCCTCTTTCCCTCTCCCTCTCCTCTCCCTCCCTTCTCCTTACTTTCCCTCCTCTCCCCTCCCCCACCCTCCTTCCTTCCCTCCTTCCTTCCTTCCCCTCTTTCCCTCCCTCTTTCTTTTTCTTTCTTCCTTTCTCTTTCTTTCTCCCTTCCTTCCTTCCTTCCTTCCTCTCTCTTTCCACCTCCCTCCCTCCCTTCTTTCTCTCCCTCACTTCTTCTCTCCCTCCTTCCCTCTCTTTTTCTTTTTCTTCCTTTTTCGTTCTCTCCTTTCTCTTTCATTCTTTCTTTCTCACTTTCTCTCATTTTTTTCTTTTTCTTTTTCTATTTTCTCTCTCCCTCTCCCTTCCTTCCCTCTTTTTTCTTCCTTTTTTCCTCCTCTTTCTTTTACTTTCTTTCCTTCTTTCCCTTTCTCTCTGTCCCTCTTTCTCTCTCATTTTCTCCTTCTTTCTCTGCTTCCTTCTCTCCCTTTCTTTCATTATTTCTCTTCACTTTTCTTTCTCGTTTATCTTTCTCTTTTCTCTCTCACTTCCTTCCTTTTGCCTTCCTTTCTTCCTTCCTTCTCCCTCTTTCTTTCTTTTCTTCCTTCTTTCTTTCCTTCCTTCTCTCTTTCATCACTTCTTCTCACTTTTCTTTCTCATTTTCTCTTTTTTTCCCCTCCCTACCTCCCCCCTTCCCTCCCGTTCTCCCTCCCCCCTCTCTCTTTCTCTCTGCCTGAACTCAGGACCTGGGTGTTATTCTTTTATCAAGGCTGGTGCTGTACCACTTGAGCCACAGCTCCACTTCTAAATTTTGGGAGGTTAATTAGAGAAACAAGTTTTATGGATTTTTCTGTCTGGGTTGGCTTTACACCGTGATCCTCATATGCCATCCTGCTTAGTAGCTAGTGTTATAAGTATGAACCACTAGTGCTAGCTCCCATATTAAATCTTGAAAAGCACTGATGACAGCTAACTGAGATACAATATACTGCACTTCCAGTGTCTCATTTGATGTGTTGATATATGTATACACTTATAAAACTACACAGCCCAAATAATGTCTGTTTAATATTATCTGAAATTTCCTTTTCTTCCTTCCTCCATCTTTCCCTCTACCCCTCCCTTCCTCCCTGGAATATATGAATTTAAGAGATTCTTTGGGAGGCCAGGAGCATGGCTTAGTGATAGAGTGCTTGCCTAGTATGCATGGAGCCCTGGGTTGGATGCCTTGGTACTACATACACAGAAAAAAGTGCTGAAAATGGTGCTGTGGCTCAAGTGGTAGCAAAAAGCCTAAGGACAGTGCTCAGGCCCTGAGTTCAAGCCCCAGGACTCTCAAAAAAAAAGAAAAAGAGATTTTGGTTAAGACAGGAAGAAATAAAAAAAGGAAGTGATTGGAAAGAATATCATGACCAAGTGGAGTCTTGGTGTTGGTGGTTGAGGAAAGAGATTTACAGACTGAAGGGATGCAAAGGTGGGGTGGAGAAGAGAAAACTAGACTTTCCAGCACTTCTGAGTGGTGGATGGTTTACCTCACTTTATAGATAGAGAAACTGAGGCACACAATTATTTAATCAATTGTCCATACAACTAACACATAGTCGTCACACTACGAGTTAGGGCTGTCTGAAGCCCTTACCATTTTGTTTTGTGTTTTTTTTTGTTGGTTTGTTTGAGGCTAGAAGGTTTTTTTCTTCATAGTCTATCCTGGAACCCTCCATTCTCCTGCCTCAGCCACCTTAGTGCAGTTATTAAAGGCACGTATGATCACAACTGGCCAAGTCCTTACTCTTAAGCAATATACTATGTGGCTGGGCTAAGCAATAGAGTGTAAATGATGATTATTTTTCAAATTGGTATGTCTCAGTTAAGTGACAAATGAAGTTGAATCCAGGGACATATCACATATTATGGAATTATGGGGCAAAAAAACCCCTGATTAGTTTAGGAAAAGCTCCAGTTGAAGCTCCATTGTAGTTTTTAAGCTCATTTTCAAAATTATGATCCACAGTTACTTATCCTCCTACTCATCCTAAGAAGTAAATTCATCATGGAGGCTAATACCCCCTGAGACCCCAAGGTTGGGTACTTGCTGATAGGAAACCTGGCACTGGGATACTTGGAAATCGTAGAATTTTCAGGGTAGTATCTCTATGGGGTTGATTATGGCTGAGACAAAAGGATGTAGGGTTTTTCTCTCATCCAAAGATATAAGCAAAGTCAACAGATTCAATTTTTGTGTGGCTATTGTGATTGTTACAAATCACCTGGGGCTAGTTGTTTTGTTGTTGATGCTGTTGTTTTTAATGTACTGTATGAAGTTCTCCCCCACTTTGGTTTATGTCATGTAGGCAATGTTTTTTACTCTGATACCCCATGTCTTGTATATATCTTTATCTGATTTGGAAAAGGGAAGGGAAATAACAAAATGGTGAAACAAGGACAAAGGGTGAACTAATGGAACAGTGATACAAGACAGTATATTGGTAATGAACTTTCCAACTTGGGAAGTAGGGGGGGGAAGTAGAAGAAAAGCAAGGGATGGGGTAACAAGAAATATACCCATTATTTTACCTATGTGACTATAATCCTTCTGTACATTGCCTTTGCAATAAAATAAAATTAAATAAAAAAAAGAAAAGGATACTCAGTTCATAGTTCTAGAGGTTCAAAAACATGGTGCTGACACTACCTCAGTGCTCTGGTGAGGAGTACAGAGGAGATGGCATTATAGTTGAAGATTTTCAAAGCAGAAAGCTTACATGAGACAGGAAGCCAGAGAAAAACTGGAGTCCCTTGAAAACTATGTGTATCTCTTCTCAAAGCATACTCCAATGACCTAATGACCTACTCAGCCCTGTCTCTTAAACATCTGACCATGGATTAACATTGTTACAGGAAGTACCAGACTTCAACACACACACACACACTGAGGACACACAGAAATCATATCCAATTGATGCCACCAGCTTACCCAGGACTCGTTCCTTCTTCCTTTCTTCCCTCCTCTTCCATGACATTAGGGGCCTCTTCCATACTCTTGGCTCTGACAGCAGGGGCCACTGGTAGCAGCCCACCAGGTTGTGGGTTGTGCACTATGTTTCCAAAGATACAACTTTTTTTTTTTTTTTACCAGTCCTGTTGCTTGAACTCAGGGCCTGGGCACTGTCCTTGGACTGTCTCATGGCTAGCACTCTACCACTTGAGCCGTAGAACCACATCCACCTTTTTTTGTGTATGCGGTACCGAGGAATTGAACCCAGGACTTTGTGTATGGGAGGCAAGCATTCTACCATTAAGCTACACTCCTGGTCTAAAGGGACAACTTTTTAAAACTGTAATTAATAGAAGGGTTACAGTTATATTTACCAGGTAGAAGGTGCATTACTTCACAAACATTGATACCCCTCAGGGACAACTTTTAAAGAACTCTAATATGACTGACACTGACTGGAGGTGAAGAGAAAACACACACTTCTTTTCTCAGTGTTCTGTCATAAATAGGAGAGTATTCATTATAAAATTAACTCTTGCCGGGGCACGGTGGCTCACACCTGTAATCCTAGCTAAAACAGAATGTTAATTCTGTCAGGCAGTGGTTCACACCTGTAATTTTAGCTATTCAGGAAGCTAAGATCTGAGGATCAAGGTTCAAAGCCAGCCCTGGCACAAAAGAACCTGTGACTCTTATCTCCAGTTAACCTCTAGAAAATGAGAAGTGGGGCTTAGCTCAAGGGCATATCAGTAGCCTTGAGCTGAAGAGCTCAGGGACAATGCCCAGGCCCAGGGGTAGGGCAGTAGCCTTGAGCTGAAGAGCTCAGCCACAGTGTCTAAGCCCATTTTAAGCCCCATGACCCACTCCCCCCACACAAATTAAATCATGAAAAACTTAGCTTATGACTTGGAGTATATATTTTATATTTCAGATATTTCACGTGTAAGAAAAAATAAATTTACTCATGTAACGTTAATGTGCATTGAAAAGTATAGAGGAAATATTTTATTCTGTCTATGACAGAACTTCAAATACTATTCTCATGTTGTGTGTTTCAATTTTGTAATTTTAGAAAAAACCTAATATTTCTCTTTACTAGTGTATTCCTTTGTCTAATCGATATGAATAATCACAGGAAAGATTTTTCTTCTTTCCAGCCTAAGTTTAAGAAGAAGGAATATTACCTCTTTGGGATATTATGTGGGCTCTCCCTATTACATTTCAATGCTGCCAATCTTCCATTCCCACTGGCTCTGTATAAGAAACTTCTAGGCCGAAAGCCATCATTGGAAGACTTGAAAGAGCTCAGTCCTGTTGTGGGAAAGTAAGTAAATATGTTTTCCTTTTGGGGGTGTACCTAGTGGTCTGAATGACACATATAAACTAGGTCAATCTCATGAATTCAAATTTTAGCATAACTTAGAGTTCACCTTCAAATATGAAGATGAGCCAAATGTACCTCTAGTTATGAATTATTCTAATCTAAATTAACCTGGTCTTTTGACTTGATCAAAGTGGGAAATAGTTACTCTGAACAGTTGATGGTCTATGTCATAGGTATGTATCTATACAACATTGTAAGACTGTAGATGGTGATAAAAGTGTGGACCCAGATATTGCTAATCACAAACTGAAAGCATGCTCTGCTTCACTAGTTACTGAAAGTGCAAGAATGAGATGGCATTTTTTTTTCTACAAATACACTTACAACGACAAGTTAGGGAAAAAGAATCATCTTCTCAAGTAGACAAGGGAGAATATAGTGAGATTAACCTGAGTAGAGAGTTTCCCAATTTTGGCAATCTTGGGATTTGGGGCTCCATATATATATATATTTTTTTTTTAGCTTCAATAGATTTTTATTTATACTGAGGTGAGTTGAAATGTCTATATATAAAATCAAGGGGTCAAAATGCTGCATTTCATCTCAATACTAGAACTGCTTACAAGGCTGAAAAGAAACAAAGGTTGCAAGTACATACAATCTAGAGAAATGATAAGTGGGGCTCCATATTTTGTTCATTGCTTCTTTTTTTTTTTGCCAGCCCTGGGCTTGAGCTCAGGGCCAAACACTGTCCTTGGACTTTCTCAAGACTAGAGCTCTACCACTTGAGCCCCAGCACCACTTCCAGTTTTTTTTTTTCTTTCTATGTATGTGGTACCAAGGAATCATACCTGGGTCTTCGCTCATGCTAGGCAAACACTCTATCACTAGGCCAAACTCCCGACCCCTACTGCTTTGTTTTTAAGGTGTTAGGGCCTTATGTGTGGCAAGCTAATGATTGTTGAGTTTACCCAGCCCCCAGGCTGTTTAAGACTGTCTGGTGAGGGGCCTTCCTGGAGATTGTGGAATATTTAGCATCTTGAGGGTTCAGCATCCCTGAGATGCAAGTAGTTACCCTCCCCCTTCATGGTGAAGATAAAGGTGTTTCCAGACTTTTCCATATCCCCACCAGGAGGCACAATCCTGCCTAGCTCAGAATTCCTGCTGTAGAGGAGGAAGGAAGCTCTGTATGTAATGGTCACTGGTAGTCTGGAGGGAGTAAGTAGTCCAGCTGATGAAACTGAACAGGGAAGACACCAGGAAGAATGGTGGGCGAGTGAAAGAGAGAAAATTACACTGCAGTCGACACATTTCTGTTATTCTTTCCCATGGGACTTTTGTTATGAGATCAACAAATGCAACTTTTATAAATCAAAATTTTTTTTCTAGGAATCTACAAGTAATTCTCAGTCAGAAAATGGATGATACTGATGCTATGGTTTATTTTTCTGTGAGTAATAATGAGTTTGATCATAGTTTTACTTTAATCTGTTTGTTGGGGTGGGGGGAAAGCCACTGGGAGGAAACTCAAGGATTCATGGGTACTGGGCAAGTGTGTGAAACTGAGCTACATACCTAGCCCTGTATTAAATTATTTTTAATACAGAATCTTATACATATGGGGGCCCATACTTTTGATAGACTATTTACTTTTGTACTGTAGAAAATTCCCCTCTAATTTACTTATCATTTGATAATTTATATCTGTAGATGCCCCTAAAAGATACTATAGAAGAATTATATTATAAAATTATATTATAAAAGAATTATAGGCATGACCCGGCAGTGCCTGGCTTTTATTTTATTTATTTAGTTAATTTTTGGTGGTTCGTGGGGCTTGAACTTGGCCTGGACACTGTCCCAGAGCTCTTCAGCTCAAGGCTACCTCCCTACCCTTGAGCCAGGCCCCACTTCCCATTTTCTAGAGGTTAATTAGAGATAAGAGTCTCAGGTATTTTTGTGCCTGGGCAGGTTTTGAATCTTGATCCTCAGATCTCAGCCTCCAGAGAAGCTAAGATTCCAAGTGTGAGCCATCACGCCTGGCTTGCTATCTATTTTTAAAGATGAGCAACATAAACAATTGACTCTAGTTGTTTAAAATTTTATAAGAAAAAGTAGTTATAAGCCATTATAGGAATAATATCTCATAGATTATTGATTATTCAGACTTGCTTTTATGTTTGATACCTGAAAACATTTTGGTTACAGATATACTGGGATGAAAATACTGCTGATTTAGTAACAAATGGAAAATCTATACCTGTGAACCAAACCAACAAGTAAGTTATGAGATGTACATACTCATTTTAATATACATAAGATATTTGTGATTGTAGTTTACAAAATATGTTCTTATTAGATGAGTAGTTTAGCTCCTTCTCTTTCAGAAAGATAAATAAATTATAGTGTAAAAGAAGGGGACAAAGGAATCAGAATTAAGTATTTTTCAACTGGGTGCCAGTGGCTTATATTTGTAATCCTAGCTACTTTGGAGGGTGAAACCTAAGGATTGTAGTCCAATACCAGCCCAGAAAAGAAAGCCAGTGAGACTTTTATTTCCAATTAATTATATAAAAAAAGCCAGAAGTGGAGCTATGACTCAAGTGGTAGAAAAATAGCCTTGAGGAAAAAAGCTCAAGACAGTACCCAGAACCCAAGTTCAAGTCCCAGGATCTGCACTATGTATATATGTATTTGTGTGTGTGTGTGTGTGTGTGTGTGTGTATGTATGTATGTATGTGTATGTTTCACAGACTACTTCTGTACAAGACCTTATTGCCCTATTGTGGAAACAAAAGATACAACCATGAAAAAGAAAAATGTGAAGTTTAAATTCTAGCGGAGTAGAAAGCATCTACCGAAATCATCATGTAATGTGATATTCAGGTAGGGCTGAGAACCCTGAGGAAAATTGAAGCCATCCAAGGAACTAAGATTACTAATGGGAAGCTGCAGATAGCTGATAGCAACATCTAAGAACTAAGTTTTCAGAAAGAATTGTAGTTTATTGTCAGAACTCTTGTAGCATGAAGTCAGCCTTAGAGGAAATGGATGCACCATAGAAACCGACAAATGCTACCAATGAGGTGGCTCTTCTTCTCTCCTCCCTCCTCCCCCACCTCCCCCTCCTCCTTCTTCTCCTCCTCTTCTTTCTTTCTTTCTTTCTTTCTTTCTTTCTTTCTTTCTTTCTTTCTCTTTCTTTTTCCTCCTCCTCCTCCTCCTCCTCCTCCTCCTCCTCCTCCTCCTCCTCCTCCTCCTCCTCCTCCTCCTCCTCCTCCTCCTCTTCTTCTTCTTCTTCTTCTTCTTCTTCTTCTTCTTCTTCTTCTTCTTCTTCTTCTTCTTCTTCTCCTTTCCCCCTTCTTCTTCCCCCTCCCCCTTCTCTCCCTCCTCCTCTTTCATTTCCTCTTCTCCTTTTCCTCTCTCTCCTCTCTTTTTACTTCCCCCTTCTTTTTCCTTTTCTCCCTCCTTCCCTCCTTCCCTTTCTCTATTCCTTCTCTCCAGCCTTTGTCTTCCCTTCCTTTCAGAAAATGGGTTGTTAAACACATGGTTAGAACAAACATGCTTCTTGTGAAAATGTCTGCAGTAACTATCAGGCTAATGTAGACTACTATTTCATTACTAGAAGGAAATACCTGATACTAGGTAGCTTAATAAAGAAAAACGGTTCAGGGAGTAGTTCTCTTTTGGTCTTCTTCACTCAGGGTTTAATCTTGGGGGTCCTTGTGATAAGTTCTGTGATTCTAACTACCCTTCAAAGACCTCATCTTTAAGCACCAGAATTAGGTAGAAGTCCCTGGGTCTTAAACTCAGGCCTGGTCACTGTCTTTGAACACTTTTGCTCAAGGCTATCACTGTGCCACAGGAGCCACAGTACCACTTCTGGCTTTTTCTGTGTATGTGGTACTGAGGAATTGAACTTAGGGCTTTGTGCATGCTAGGCAAACACTCTACCCTTAGGCTATAGTCCTGTCCCCGAACTTTACCTAAACTGTAACACTTGGCTTCAGGCAATTGGTCCCACAGTGAGATCTATATGCTATAGGGCAAATCATGCAGAAAAAACTCCCCACAGGGCCAGGAGTTTGGCCTCATGGTAGAGTGCTTGCCTGGCATGCATGAAGACCCAGGTTTGATTCCTCAGTACCACATACATAGAAAAAAGCCAAAAGTGGTGCTGAGGCTCAAGTGGTAGAGCTCTAGCCTTGAGAAAGCCCAAAGACAGTGCTCAGGCCCTGAGTGCAAGCCCAGGACTGGCAATAAATAAATAAATAAATAAATAAATAAATAAATAAATCCCCACAAAGTGACCAATGTTGGGAGAGGGGAGATTGAGAGAGACAGAATGACCAACCCCCAAAGCATCATAGCCAGATCAAAGTCTGACAACTAACAGAGAGGGAAAACAGGTAAACAGGAAATACAATGTTCACTTAAAAATAATATTTTGAGATTAAAATGAAGAAATGGACGGGAATATCATTTGAAATTCCTTACTTTGTGCAATTAGTAGACACCAATAAAAATAATACATTCTATTATAATATATATGTGACAGAAATGTAAACTGAGAGCTGAAAGAAGGCACAGAGCTGCTGGGACAGATGGTGGGAGGAAGTCAAGGTCCATAATAAAGGTGAAATCTTTGGAAGATTTTAAGCAGAAGAATGACTTAGAATGGTTCAGCTTAACAATAGTGTGAAAGTATCGTGCACTTAATAGAAACTATACTCCATTTTTTTTTCTTTCAACCTTATCCTGGGCTGGCAATGTGTGCCTCTGACTGCGGTAGCTGGGCATTTGGTGACTGATAAGGAAGCAGAATAGGATGCTGCAAGCAGAAAGGACAGCATCTGATACTCTCCAATGAACAGCATCGCTAAACTATTACATTTAGTATGGTGATAACACATATTAAATGCATGTTTGACTTTTGGCATTTTAAATTTATGATGGGTTTGTTCAGATCAATGCTTTAAAAAAATCTTCTGGACTCCAGGAAGTAAACGTAGGCATACAATGCCAGTCCTTTTATTTATAGTCTGTAGCATTCCCTCTGCTAGCTGACCAGACTTTTATATCATCAGAAATAGACATTTTTTCACCAGGAGAAGTGATAAAAATAAAAAAGAGCAAAGTAGAGACTTTGTTATCCACTGGTAATGCATGTCATTGGCTTCTTTTTGTTTTTTCCCACAAGGAAAGAGTATGTTTCTAAGTATGTTGATTATATTTTCAATGACTCGATGAAGACAATTTATGAGGAATTTCATAGAGGATTTTATAAGCTCTGTGACTGGAAAACAGTTCAATTCTTCAGGCCTGAAGAATTAAAGACAGCAATCATTGGAAATACTGATTATGACTGGAAACAGTTTGAAATGGTAGGTGTGATCTCTATAGTACATCTGTCTTTTCCAAATAACTTTTGCATATTTCTCTTAAAGACTATTTTTTGTCCTCTTTCTCTCAAGAATTCAGTGTATACGTCAGGATATGACAAATCACATCCCACTATACGGTTGTTCTGGGTCGCTTTCCACAAGTTATCGTTGGCTGAAAAGAAAAAATTTCTCTGTAAGTATTACAATAGTTGATAAGTCTGCTAGGAGAATCTTAGATGTTCACTAATTATTACAAAGTAGGGAAACTATTGAGCCTGGGTTCCTTTGGGTCTGGTTTACTTCACTTAATAAGATTATTTTCCAAGTCTTTCCATTTCCTTACAAATGGGGCGATGTCATTCTTTCTGATGGTAGCATAGAATTCCATTGTGTATAAGTACCATATCTTTTTGAATGAACTCTAGGATATAAAAACAAGAGGTTTATCTTTGTGATTACTGTTCTTAATGTACTATGTAATTTCTTTTCTCTTTTTTCTCTTATGGTTAATTTCATGTAGTTACTCAATCTGACCTTTGTTATCTGGTCTATTGTATGTACATTTATTTGTTTATTTGAAATAGGGAAGGGAATGGGAGAAAACAAGATGATTGGGAGGGGGTGAGGGGAGAGAAACGGGAACAAAAACATGAAGAGGGTATCACTGTGCAAGAAGTAATGAACCTATTACCCAATGAATATAACTGTAATCTCTCTATTCATTACCCAGACAATAAAATTAAAAATTAAAAAATAGTTTATGAAGTCATTTTAAATGGTGGGTCATGTCTATTAACAATAGATTACATGTACTAATAGTAGGTCATATGTAGGGCATATTAATAGTAGGTTATAGGTACCAAGGACAGAACAAATAGAACCCAGACTCCCTGCTTCTAAGACAGCATTATATTTCTTACTTAAACTGTCTTCCATCAATAAAAATATTAGACACATTGCTATTTTATTATCTTTGCTACATTGACCAGTCTTATCTCTAGTTGATTGATTGATTGATTTGTTGATTGATTTAGTGCCAGGTACAGGGGCTTGAACTCAGAGCCTGGATGTTGTCCCTTAGCTTTTTTTGCACAAGGTTAGCACCCTACCATGTCAGCCTCTTCTCCTATTCTGGCCTTTGACTGGTCAATTGGAAATGAGAATAATAAAAACTTCCTAACTTGGCTGGTTTTGAGTTGATATCCTCAGATCTCAGCCTTTGAGTAACTAGTGTTACAAGTGTGAGCCACCAGCACCCAGTCAATCTCTCATCTTCAGTCCTTAGGTTGTGTCTAGGCAGATGCTCTATGGTTTCAGTCACACCTCTAGTCCTTTTTGTTCTGGTTATATTTTGCCTAGGCTAGCCTGTACCTTGAGCCTTCTATTTTATACTTCTCAGTGTCATAGGATGGCAGATATATGCCACCTATCCTCAAATTTTTGTTGAGATGAGGTCTTGTTAATGCTTTGCTAGCTTCTAAATGTAGCCTGTTCACTCAGACTCCCAAGTAAATGCTTGAGCCACTGCTCTGACTTTATTCAAGCAATCTTTTTTATATTTTTTATTGTAATTAATAAAAGGGTTACATGATATTTGCCAGATAGAAGGTGCATTAATTCACATACATTGATACCCTTTCACATGTCTTGGTACCCATTTCCCTCCCCTCAAGCAATCTTGAACATATAAAATTTTACCAAAGTCTCTATATTCCTAACTTTTAACTGCAAATGGGTGTTGGATTGCATGTTAGTTGGGAGTTAGGATAGTGTTGGTAAAAATTCAGAAGCTTGCAAGAAAAGGATTGATCACAATCTCTGCATAGTTTAGAAGAAAGAGTCCAATTATATTTCTGTCAAGTTGTCAACAATAGGTCAATAAAGATTGACTATGTTTTGAGGTCCATTTTCAGGGGGCAGGCATGTAGAGGTACAGTTCAGATGTTCAGCTGTGACTGTCTCTGTGATCTGATTGATAATTGCCTCTCTACTCCCTTTCTAAGTGCTCTGAGCTAAAGTTACTCCTCTTTGTTTTGTCCTGAACATTTGAAGATTCACCTGATTGCTCTTTTAGAAAACTAGCCAAAACGACCTGAGTATGACCTCAGTGAAGTCCTGCACTGACTCTCAGTCCTTCATATTTATAGTGGAACTCAATTACACTTTCTTATATTTGCTTTTGTATTTTCTTGTATATATTTTCTCTACCACTAGATTATGACTCATAAAGAACCAAAACCAAATGTCCTGATTTTGTGTATTCTACCTGGCCTCATGTATTTCTTTCTTGCCGTACAATCATATATAATCAACCTTTATGGAAAATCATTATCTTCCTTTTTATTTGAAATTTTCCTCTATGAACTATTTTAATCAAATTTTATTCTTCTCCAGTGTTTCTTACAGGAAATGACAGACTGTCTGTGAGAAATCTAAGTGTTACCAGAATAGTATTTCGCTGTCCTACAACTTTCAGTGAAAATGACTCACTGAGATCACTGACTTGTCATAATATTCTAGACCTGCCTCAATATTCTACAATGAAGAGGATGAGGAAAGCTCTTCAAGTGGCCATCAATAACTTTAGAGGTTTTGTCTCACCTGAGACAGAACCACAATAATCAACTCTTACCTTCAGATTTTGATTCTTTTTTTTTTTTTACAGATCATTTATATAAAAGAGGCTGTAGGATTTTAGTTAGGATAACTGAGGAAAATGTGATGATAACTAATAAGGTTCTGAAGTCCAGAATAAATAAAATTCTAGTGAAATAAAATGATACAAAACATTTCTATATCGCTGACTTTGCTATGAGGGTCTTTTAACTGAATGACTTCCAGAATAACTGTCATTTAAAAACAAAATAATTTAAAATTATTTTAACAATATAGAATAATTAAAATATTCAGCCTATTTAAAATGTTATTGTGCTGTTAATAAAATGTAAATCTCAAACATAATCTTGTTTCAAAATAATAAGCAAAAAATATAGTTATTTCAACCTCTGTGTGTGTGTGTGTGTTGTGTGTGTGTGTGTGTGTGTGTGTGTGTGTGTGTGTGTGTGTATTTGTGTGTGTGGGTATTGGAGTGTGATCTCAAAGCCTTGCACTTGCTTGTCAATCACGATATCACTGGAACCATACTCTTCTAGGTCCATGTATATGCATATTTTCTATTTTTGTTGTTATTGGTAGTGGTTGTAGGGCTTGAACTCTGTGTTGGGCACTGAATCTGAGCACTTCAGCTCAAGGCTAGTGCTCTACCACTTTGAGTCACAATCCCACTTCCTCTATTTTCAATTGAGGAATGTTTTAGAGTTTGATTTTAGCAAATTTTTGAATAACTTATTTGGAAAACTCAAATGTTAAAGGATTCATTAATTCTTTAACTAATTAATTAAACCCAATATTGTGTTCCAAGAGCCTTTCTGAGGCAGGATAGAATAGGCATGGATAGCATGAAAACAAAAGCAAACTAAAATCATGGGGAGGAAAAAAAAATATCGCAGAGGGACTAAGAGCCAGGTGGTATTGATAAGTACCACTCTAACAGATAACGGATAACCACTATACTTTCAACCTTGCATTAAAGTTTGTTCTGGCTAAGTACATTTTGAGGAAGAAAATTTTGTCTCAAAAACATCCAAAAGGGATGAATCTAGAGTGAATCATGTTGAGTGAGACAACTCAAGACCAAAGGAACAAAAGGCGCATGGTATCCCTAATATGTGGCTATTAGATCCAAACAATGCAAGAGCGAGGACTCAATAGTTGCATACCCAATGCTATGGACATGGTACTGGAAATATAAACACAACTATATAGACAGAAAAATGTGTGGCTCTATAGACATAATGTTTTATTACATCGATTAATATGTATCTATGACATACAAACCCTCAGCCTAATTTTGATTATGTTCTAAAATCTAAGTGTCAGTGATTGTATATAAAGATTCCCTTCTTGAATATTTGTTTGTTAAACACGTCATTTGAAAAATGACGTAAAAATCAATGTTAATAAATTATTTAAGAAAAACAAAAACAACCAAAAGAACACATCCTTGAACTAAACTAATGCTTATGGAAGGAGAAGAAATATCTTCAAAATACATTTATGTTTATTTGGACTTTTCTGTCCAAATAAACATCTTCTAAAAGAAAGAATCTGATAGAAAAAAAAGAAAGAATCTGATAGGATGTCAAACCTAAGATGGAATTAAAGAAGGTACATTAAGACTGCTGCAAACTTTGTAAGTGTAGACAGCGCACACTTCTTTTCTGAATGCTCCCTACTTAGCTAGAATACATAATAAGAATATATGCTAACAATTAGTAGACTAGACGATAAGGTTAATATGTCAGTAGAACAATATATCCCCAACTTAAAGATGCTGATATTTAATACACAAAAGCCACAGAACAGGCATCCTTGTCATAAAGACCCTTCACTTACCTTAGCCACGTCTTCACATTATTGGGTGACTGTACAATATCACAGCAACAAATTTACGAGTGTATTTGGAGGAGAGCTAAATGATTTCACTGTAGCTAACCTGAAGAGGTCTAAGGGAAGAGCCACAAGTTATGTCTCTGACAGCCACACATCAAGTTCTTGACCTGCATTTATTTCTCCACCATCTCTTTTTCTGTGAACTAATAAAATCGCCATCTCTTCTTTATGAACCACTTCAAACTTGTTTTTTTTTTTGAGGGATTTTTTTTTTTACAGCAAATGACAAATTCATTTGAACAAATGCTAAAGGCCCAAAGATTTTAAGTAGAGGGTCCACTGGCACAAAGCTCCTACTTATTCATATGATTAAAATAGGAACAAGGGAATGAGAACTAGCTTAATGGGCAAGGAACTCAGTAATGAGGTCACTAAATACAACTAAGTTCATTTTAAATATAAATACCATGTATTTCCTGATTAGTACCAGGTAAGTATCTGAACTGTCTATCCAGAATTCTAGTCGCAGAGAAAAAGGTCAGAGACAACTAAAAACAAGATGCATCATATCATCAGGTCCATTTTTCAAACAACTGAGATCCTTTGGGGAATAAGACATTAGTCTTTCTTTTTAGTAGAGATTTCTGTTAGTCCTTGTGTTGGTAATCCATTTGTGTCTGAATCCTTGCAGCCTACTGTGCCTTTATTTTTATTGGTGGCTTCTTGTATAGCTTTTTTAGGCCATATACAGCCACCAAAAGGGGAGACCAGAGGGTAAAAGTATGGTTCCAGGAATTTTTTGAAGATCCAGAGCAGAACTGGAATGACGACACAAGGAATGCACGCCATTGTTCCAGTCTTGAGCTTCAAATGTAAACCCACTTGGTGATTGTGAAACCTAGGCCAAGTCTCTTGAGGGATATTATCAAGGGCAAGTCCTGAGGGGAAAAGAGTATAAGATGACAGGTCAAAGATTTGAAATACACGTTTAGAACTGAAATGTGTGCTTTGCTAACACGAAACAGCCTTTTGGCACAGGAGACCACAAGAGGGCACAATGGCCCCATGGTGAAGCTCACTTGGTAGGAAGTTTGGGATTATGCCTGCTGAAGTAATTTTACTTTTCCTTTTACTCTTGTTTCTCTAACTTCTCTTTTAATCCTCCACGTTCTACCTTGGAGCCAGCCTGTGAGAAAATGATATGGGCCCAAGAGCTTCTGAAGACACATTAAAAGTCTTCTAATAACTCACCCAGGGTTGATCAAGCAGTTTAGGGAGCTACTATTTTCCCCACAACTAAGGAGACTCAGGAAAAGGACTGACTTTTGGGAGGTTAAACATTCAAAAGAGGTGTTTTTTTTTTCTAAGCACCCTTTGAAGGCACAATGCCCCCATTCCTGGGCTGGAAGTTCCTCTGTGTGTGAGGTTGTATGTGATCTTCATTCCCCCTCGCTGCTCCCCCACCCCTAGCTGAGGAATTCTGAGCTGCTATGAAAGGTGGCAGCCCCAGCAGGATATCGGGAGACAAGCTTTCAAGACACCTGCACATTTGTAGATGTCAGGGGAAGCTCCTCTTCTGATGTCTACGAGCTATTCTAGGCTTCAACTTCCTTGCCTACCACAGTACAGAGACCCTGCCTATTACCCCTCTCTCCAACTGTCTACATTCCCTTTTTGTGGCCTGAGGATCATTACTGAGCAGGGGCCATGTTGCCAGTCCTTCTCATAACATGCTTTGTTGCCCCTCCCTTCCTGGAAGAGCCCTCTGGTATTCTGGATAGGAGGACAGAGACAAATGGGTGGTCACACTCTAACTGTCCCGTGGGTGAATGGGCAGGCACTGGCTGATTTTTGTGGTACTGGGACATAGAGAATATGAGTTGCAGAAGGATGATATTTTAGCAGCTTTTCTTGTCTCTCCATCACCTCCCTCTTTATTTATTTGCTGATATATTTATTTTCTTGTGTATTACTGGGGTTGGAATCTTTGAAGTCAGGGCCTACAGCTTGTTATTCAAGTGCTTTACCATTTGAGCCATATTCCTAGTCCCTTTTTGGCTTATTTATTTTATTTTCTACCTTTGATCATTCTATATTTTGCTAGTACTGCATGTGTGTGTGTGTGTGTGTGTGTGTGTGTGTGTGTGTGTGTGTGTGTGTGTATGTGCATGTGCGCATGCACACGCACCAGTCCTATGAGTTGAGATCAGGGCCTGGGCACTGTCCCTGAGGTTTCTTCCTTTGGGCTAGCACTTGAGCCACAGGTCTATTTCCAGGTATTATTTATGTATTTTGTTTGGTGGCTAATGGAAAATATAAGTTTCTCAGGGATCCTGCCATGGCTGGCTTTAAACTGTAGCCTTCAGACCTCAGCCTCCTGAGTAGCTAGGATTATAGGCATGAGACACTGATGATGCATGGCTTTTTTGCCAGTTCTGGAGCTTGAACTCAGTGGCTTGTGTTATGTCTCACTTGCATACTACATTCTGCTACTTGATTCATGCTTCCAGTCTGGCTTTTTGCTGGTTAATTAATGCAAGAATGACTTGGGTTATTCCACTCAGGCTGCCTTTGAACCATATAGGATTCTCTGACTGTAGCTAGGTTTACAGGAATGAGCCATGGATACCCAGCTGGCCTTAGGGATTTTGCATTTTTGTCTTGGCTGGCCAGCACCTGTGTGTCTTGCAGCTGGAGTTAAAGACTACCATCACCATACCTAGTTGTTTATGTAGATAGGATCATAATAGTCTTTCACCCCTGACTGGCCTTAGATCTCCACTCCCTCCCAAGTAGTTGGGATTACTCCTCTGAGCCTAGAAGGCGCAGGGTGAGAATCCTACCAAAGCTACACTCCACAATCTACCAACCATTGTCACATACTCCATCATTCGTCCCCATGCATGCTGCTTTTCTCTCTGGTTTATTGTTATTTCTGGTTTAAATCCTGGTTGGGACAAGAGATCAGAGAACATCTGTTTAAATTTTGCTATATCTCTTATAGATAGAGTCGGAAAGGGAAGTGCTCCCTCTGTGTGGCTGTGGCCTTGTGTTCTGCTTTATGGTGTTGTTCACAGGGCAGAAGAACAGTTTTCCCTTGGGGTGCAGGTATTGTCTTAGTTAATTCAGCTAATTTGAGTTTTGTAAGTTACCTGAGAAAACCAAACCCTAAACTTCTTAGTTGAACCCACATATCTGCAAATGGGCAGAAACTACTTTTGATAGGAAACTTCTTAGTCTTTGGTACCATAGAAAGGAAATCAAGTCCCACTCTTTGTCTCTAGGTTTGTATTAATGCCATCATTTCCACAGTCCTGGAGAAAGTTAGCAGCAGCAGCAGTGGAGACTAAATACTCTCCATTAACCACAATGGGAAGCTAGTTTTAATAACGTGAGGTAGCAAGTAGACTCTGTATCCAGAAATCAGGTTCTTTGAATTAAATCTTTAAGAGCGGGGAGAAGGGATACATTATAAGAGTAATGTACTATAAAAATAGATTGTCATTTTGGAGAAAATATTCAGGTACCAGATATGAATTTGTGTTGTGGTAAACATTATAAACTGTTATTTCTTTATCGAATTTTTAAATTTTGGCATCCTTCCTTTCAAGGACATTTCACTTTCAACATAGCATTGTAGAAACAGGACTACTACATTTATTTGAAAGAGCAAGCTTCAACATTTAAGTGACAAATATTTATGATATTTTTACAATGTATGTATATAGTTGTGTGTACTATACTGGATACATATGGATTATATAATTGTCAATATGTGTTCCCAAACATACATATTTTGTAACATGTGCACATATACATTGAAATAAAATGCAGAACATACACTACGTGCTGGTTGCTCATGCCTGCAATCCTAACTACTCAGGAGGCTGAGATATGAGGATCACAGTTTGAAGCCAGCTTGGGGAAGAAACTATAAGACATTCATCTCCAAGAAATTGCTAAAAGGCTGGAAATGGAGCCATTCTCAGGTGGTAGAGTGTGAACCTTGGGCAGAAGAAACTGAGGGACATCACCTAGGCCCTTAGTTCGAGCCTCAGGTCCAATATCAGAGAAAAACACAAAAACATAAAAAAAGTTAACTCTTAAGCACTAAACTACAGGGAAAAATAAAAATAGCAGTCATTAAAAAAATCAAAGGCAGCGGATATGGGTACCTAATTAGAGATTTAAAGGTTTGAAAAGATCTTGTAATGGGATTTTTTTTTATTATTGGATACATAGTTTAAATTAGTTTCATTTTGTTATAAATGTAATTTAGATAACCTTTTATTGCAACACATTTAGGTCTATTAGATAATGTTTTTGTAAATTGTTACTGTATAGAGAAGGAATTTAAATAGCTTTTCCCTAGGTCTTCCTCAAGAATATACTACTGAAAAGTCGAGTGAAGAAATTATTTAATCTAAATTCATTTCTGTGTGGGGAGTGAAGGTTGTTGCATGGTATGAACAGAAGAGATAATGGTACAGTATATAGAGAAATTCTCAAATAAAAGATTAGTTTTCCATGGAAAAAGATTTGCGTCTCTGACAAAAAAATCTCATTAACAGAAGCGTGGAGAACGACATCACATCATTTGTAAGGAAATGGAAAGACTTGAAAAAATCATATTAAGTGAAGTGAGCCAGACCCAAAGGAACATAGGCTCAATGATTTCCCTCATTTGTAATAATTAGTACAAAACTTGGACCTCAGAGGATTACAATAGCTCAAAACCTAGATACATAAGACAATATAGGATGAGGCTAAATGAAAGAATCTCTAGGATATGGAAACAAGAGCTATATAATGAGTGAATGTTGTTCTTAATGTACTATGTTATTTCTCATCTCTTTTGTTGTCCCTTGGTTATTCTCATATTGTTACAGTATCTTACCTTATAATCTGATATATTGTATACACGTTTATTTGTTTATTTGAAATAGGAAAGGGAAGGGGGAAACAAGATGAGGGGAAGGCGTGAGGGGAGGGAAATGGGGACAAAAACATGAGAAGAGGTATCGATGTGTGTGAAGGAATGCTCCTTCTATCTGGCAAATCTAACTGTAACCCCTCTATTAATTAAATAAAAATATTGGGGAAAAACAGAAGCATGGATTGCAGTATACATTCTAAACTTCTCAGAGTAAACACATTTAAAACAGACAAGCAAGTCTCTCCATGTTAGCTCAAAAGTAGCAGCTATAATATTTGTATTGTTGTTGCTTGTTTATGTTTTGTTTTTGTGTCACTGCTAAGGCTTGTACACTGTCCGTTTGCTTTCTCACTCAAGGCTGGTGCTCTATAACTTTAACAACAGCTTCAATCCAGTCTTTGGTGATTAATTGAAGTTAAGAATGAGCTTTTATGCCCTGGCTGGTTTTGAACCAGTATTTCAGCCTCCCGAGTATCTAAGACCTTTCTAGGTCTTCAGAAAACCTCCAAGCCTGTCTCTGTTCACATACATGCCATGTAAAGGGAGCTTTCCACTCAACGTCCCTCCGTCCTCTGAACTCCTCTTTTGAGATTCCCCAGATACCTTTTCTCTTTACTCTTTGGGCAGGGCTATTAACCTACAAGCTTCCCAGTTGTTCTCTCTTATGTGAAAGGTGTCTGTATTCCTCTAGAGACCATTCAGTAACCTTGTTTGATATTAAAAAAAATAATAAGACGTTACAGATAGCAGGTAGTTTTTTTTATTTCAGTAAGGAAATCACCATTTTCATGGTTTGGCCATGGACATGAAATGTTTCCCTTAAAAGACATCTCCTCTGAGAAAGCAGCCCGGGGAGACCATGGAAGCTCAGTCAAATGCTGTGGATGTGGAGATGAGGGTACTGGGAACCTAATTGCTCCAAGACAGGGTCAACAAATCGGGAATATCCGCTTTTTATCTTGAGGCCTGGACGCCCAGGCCGAGTTAAAACCCCATGACCCACCAAAAAAAAGTTCCTCTCACTTTTCTCATAAGAAACTTGAAACTGAACTTGAAGCTAGGCATGGAGTGAAATATTTGACTACTACTTTTGGGTTGTTGGTGCTATGTCAATTCCCTTGGTACTCATCCATGCTCCTCCTGGTTTTAAAGCAAATGGAAAACTAGACTCCTGTACAACTTAAGGGAGATAAATGAAGTCATAGTGTCACTTCATAATCTCGAGTTGTTCTAATACCTTGGCAAATTACACTGGGTTTAATGTTCTTGATCTAAAAGGTGTATTCATTTGGATTCACATAGATATAAAAATCTCAATTACTGTTTACCTTTGAGTGGACATATTCAGACATTTTGGAAGTAATTCCTACATCTGAACAGCATCATCTCAGAGATTTGTATGTCTGTTGGGGATTCCTCTAGTCAAGAGTCTATAGACTTTAGCACTTGATTGGGAGCCTTAATACAATATGTACAAAAACGGTATATCAGTTATCGATTTTCAGCCATACACAGCTGTACTCAAATGAAATATCTTCACAAAAAGGCCCAATTCTTGAAATAAGAGGTATATATATATATATATATATATATATTAACTTCTGGAGAATGAAAGAAAAAACTCCAGGAAGAAATTGGCCCACTTCATATATATACATATATATATATAATTTATGAAGGGCTTTCTGATATATATATATATATACACACACACATATATATACATATATATATATACACATATTCATGAGGCCCCAGGATTAGACTCTGAGTCCTTATATCAGAAAGCTCTTCATAAATCAGAGGATCTCTTAACTTCTGCTCCTGCTTTGGGCATGACATATTTAGGCCTTTTATGTGACAGGGGAAGGGATAAAAATAGCTGGGAGGTTCTAACTCAAATATACATGCATCTCATCTTGTTACTTATGTCTTGCAAACAACTGGATAGTGATTTACAGAGATGGCCCAGAGCCTTCAAATAATCATAGTCACAGTGTTTTTGGTGGAAGAAACAACCAAGTAGATCCTAGGGAGTTCTTTCCAAATGCACATCAATACAGAATATACTAGAATTTGAGGCACAATCAATGGTTGACAGGAGAGAGCTGTGCTAACCCCAGACACTCCTATTAGAAGCTTCTCAGGTTATCCTGGAGAATACTTTAACTCCCAGCATTCTTTTATGTGTCTCAGATGAAGAACTAATACATTCCTGAGTGGGAACTATTGATCAGACCTATGCTATCAGACCAGTTCTAAAAGAACAGCCTTTAAATGACCCTTATGAGAATTGTTTACAGATGGAAGAAGTTGTATTAAGGAAGGAAAAAGTCTGGCAGGTTATGCAACAACCAATAAGTTGGTGCTATCACAAGCTAAGCCCTTTCTTCCCAACACTTCAGCACCAAAAGCTGAGTTAATAGTGTTTACTCCAGCATTGCAATTATGGAAAGCTTAATATTTATACTGATCCCAAGTGTGCAATTTTGGGCTTTGTATTTTCATGCAAATATTTGGAAAGAAATATACCTATTGAGTACGGAAGTCTCCTTTATAAAACATCCATCTGAATTAACTCTTATCCTTGTGAAAGGCCCCCTGAACTTTCACCTGGCTAGTATGTTCTGTCAAGGCCATCAAGGAGTGAAGACATACATAAATATATGCAGTCATATACTTCTTGGTATAACCAATCCTTTGGCAAAATTGCAAAAAAATATAACTCAAACTACATTAGCAGCTGGGCACTTGTGGCTTATCCTATAATCCTAGTGAATCAGGAGGCTGAGATATGAGAATTCTAGTTCAAATCTAGCTTGAGCAGGAAACTCTGCTCATACCTTTGATTAACCACCAAAAAGTTAGAGGTGGAGTAGTAGCTCAACAGCCTTGAGCAAAAGTTCAAGGACAGTGCCTAGAACCTAACTTTTAAGCCTAGACCAGTGGGGAAAAAAAGAAAAGAAAAAAAAAAAGAAAACACTCCCCCCATACCAACAAAACAAAACAAAAATGCTTATATTAGCTACACATTGGGAAGAGATATGTCAATCTTGGATCAGACTCTTATCTGTTTATGAAAGTTGGAACCAAAGCCTCTTCCAGTAAGCCCTCTTGAGATAATAAATGGGAGGCCTTTCATTTTCTTACCATATAAAAATAGTGGGACAAAGAGAATCTAATTTCACATGTCCATTTATGTGTTCAAGGATCTTGATCAATGTTTTCCCTTCCACCATTCTGTCTCATTATCACTTGTCTTCAAAAGTTTCCTAGTTCCTAGGATATGGAAAAAAGAGGTGTGTGATCATTGTTCTTAATGTACTATCTGATTTCTCTTTTCTTTTTTGCCCTATGGTTAATCTCATATTGTTACTGTAACTGATTTGTTACCTGGTATATAGTATATATGTTTATTTGTTTACTTGAAATAGAAAAGGGGGGCAAACAAGATGATTGGGTGGGGGTGGGGAGAGGGAAACGGGGACAAAAACATGAGAAGGGGTATCAATGTGTGAGAAGTAATGCACCTATTATCTGATGAATGTAACTATAACCCCTCTATACATTATCCTGACAACAAAAGACAAAAAAGAAAAAATGTTTCCTAGTTCCTGCCCAGGCCCTGAATTCAAGTCCTATGACTGACAAAAACCATTTGTTCAACTGTCTTAATTGTTCAAAGGGTTACACCATGAAAACCCATTCCTGAATATACCATACGTTGGTCAGCTTGTGTTTCTGTTTTCGTATATATTGTTATTTACACATAAATTATTAAATTTATCACATTAATTTTATTTTCTTTTATCCTCTTTCATTTGGAACCCAAATAATTTGAAAAACAAGTGAGCTTTATCTCTGGGGAGAATTAGAACAAGACAGAGGACAACAAATGGTATTCAAATCACATGGAGCTTTGGGAATTAATATGTTTATAAATATGCAAAGCCAAGTCCTACCTGGGTCACATTGTTAGTTTATATGAAATTGTAAACCTTGGTGGCTATTAGAAAATGATGTTGTCACTGATATATTGTATTTTAAGTGTCTTACTACATTCAATATAATTTTTCCAAATCCTGGTGACCTTTCTTCAAATCTTCTAGATGCAAAACCTTTGGAATATATGACAATTAAAGTAGGTACAAAATACTTCACCAAAATATGAAAATGCATCATCCTTGCTCCAGAGACTACAAACTCCTTTATCAAAAATAAAGCCTGGGGAGCAGGTAATGCTAAATCCCTGAATAGAAGTGACTTTACTCAGCACTTCTCGGTCCCCCTTCAGCTTTTAAATAATAGCATTTTTTCTCAGATGTCTGCCGCTAGCATTAACCTTTCATCCCTCACCCCAATCTCAGTTTTAACATTTATTTAAGACTACAGCACCTCCAGACTCCCACACCTGGCAGCTACTGGAAGATTTAGGATTCTTCTTAAAGAAATTGATGATAACTTAATAAAGATGCCTTAAATGGTTTTGTGAAGGACTCTGATTTATTGAATATCTTTCCCATTTGTCACTCTCCTCTGCTGAATTATGGTATAATTATTCCTCTAAAATGTATATGCCCTTTTTCATTTACTCAGTTGTAGGTAGCATCCTTAGTTTTATTCTGATTACATTTGAAATTGAAATACTCATCTATAGTTTATAATGTATGGACTATTGCCTTTGTTCTTATTAACCTATATTCATTTTGCTAAAACAAAACCAAATTCTTTTCCAGACTGACAAAACATTATTCATAGGCGTTAATAAGAGGAACTGCAGGTGTGTGGTCTACTATTAATTTCCAGTTTATGAAGGTTCCCACAGTAGGCTTTCCCACAAGAAGGAAGTGATCGGCAGACTCTCTAAAACTTAGTAGGTTTATCAGATCTGGAACGAGAAGTACAAAGGACAGGACTACATAACAAATTTTAAGGATGGCCTACAGTGACCATCTACCAACCACAACATAACCAACCACCTCAGCGTCTGAATGCATGACTGGGTTCCTCCACTTCTAGAGCCAATAGCCATAGGTATTAGGATAGACAATGTCAAATCTGGGATGATAATCCCTAGTGGACATTGGACATTGCTGGGACTCATGTAATTCTACCTATGACAAATACGAAAATGCTGCCAAGTAGTTAGATTGGAGAACTTCCAATTGTGAGATGTAATAACACTTCAAGCTATGGATTGATTTGGTTTTAAGACAAAACTATCTGCTGTAGAGCTACAAATCATATTAAACGGCTCTGGCTCTGGTTACCTTCAGGATGGAAAAGATGATGCACCATGAACTTTCTCTAGACCAGGAGGTAGATACCCACCCTGAAATCCTAGACAATCTTTCTGGCCCCTGACAGAGATTTTTTATTTATGTGTTTTTATTTATTTATTTCCTCCATCTATTGACATAGAAGACATATGCATATAGAGTATTTCACCAATATACCAAAGGACCCTCAGTGATGCTGTACAGGGTAATAGAACTGGTAATAAGCATGGGGTTAAGATGGAATGACTTACAAAAAAAGAGTGGCTCAGTTACACTCAGAGCAGCACAAGGCATCACAAAAAGTGAGCATTGACTTGTATGTAAGCTCATGTGAGTTTGGAGATGAGAAAGGGAATCATAGAAATGGTGAGACAAAGGACAGATGGTGAACCAATGCAGTCAGTGTCTTGTGAATCTCACAAGTGCAAGTGATTCCTGTAATCACCCCATGTAGAAGAATTCTGCTGTGTTGCCTCATACTTTGCTTGTGTAGTTTGCTTTTAGTATACAATTACTTACATAATAATTTTTCCAGTTGGCAAACACGCTATGCTTCTGGCAGCACCATGAATGATTCCTTCATGTTGTCTTTCAACTATAGAGGAGAGAAATTCTAGTCTCGTGCTCGGCAGGATGAACATTCCTTCTTGGCCTGAAGGAGTCATAAGGCCATGAACTTGCTGCAACTAAAAGGGATTAACATTTTTTTTAGAGCAGAATGAAACAGAATAGCCCAGGAGACATGAGAATAAAGGCAAGGAAAACACATCCAAGTGAAGCTAAGGACTAGGAGGTATGAACGAGTGCCACACTAATAGACCATGGGAATGTGAAGTTTGGTTAAACTTTTAGCCTTGTACTAATGATTTACTCTAGCTGAATATATCCTGGGAAAAATGCATCAAGAAAAATATCTGATAAAAAATCATTCTTGGTCAAGCAGGAGACCTTATTATAGGAGAACAAATATCTTTTAAGGATGGACTTTTGTGACCTAATAAATATGTTGTAAAAGAAGGACGTTGAAGCCAAGAGTGTGGCCTAGTGGTAGAGTGCTTAACTAACATTCATGAAGCCCTGAGTTCGATTCCTTGGTACCACATATACAGAAAAAGCTGGCAGCGGTGCTGTGGATCAAGTGGTAAAGAGCTAGCCTTGAGAAAGCCCCAAGAACAGTGCCCAGGCCCTGAGTTCAAGCACCAAAACAGGAAAGAAAAGGAAAAACAAGGAAGTTGGCAGATTGTCAGACATAAGATACAATCAGAAGAGGGCATCTAAAATAGTGAAATTTAGCACTATAAAAACAGAAATCAGGGGCCGGGAGTTTGGCCTAGTGGTTAAAGTGCTTGCCTAGCATGCGTGAAGACCCGGGTTCGATTCCTTGGTACCACATACATAGAAAAAAGCCGGAAGTGGTGCTGAGGCTCAAGTGGTAGAGCTCTAGCCTCGAGAAAGTCCAAGGACAGTGCTCAGGCCCTCAGCTCAAGCCCAGGACTGGCAAAAAACTCAAAAAACAAAAAACAAAAAAACCAGAAATCATACAAGTATTTATTTTCTGACCATTCTCTACTTGGTCAGTTAAGTAGAATATATGATTCAGGTAATTACACTGATCCTACCCAGAAGAACATTGACCCAGACAATGACATGCAGTTGAAACAATGCCAGTGGAGCCAGGATTCAATGCCTCAAGCCTGTAATCCTAGCTACTCAAGAGGCTGAGATCTGAGGATCACAGTTTGAAGTCAGTTCAGGGAAGAAATTGGAGATTTGTAACCAGCAGAAGTTAAAAACCTTATTACACTTAATTAGTATAAAAAGCTTGAAGAGAAGAGCCATAGCTATGTGTGTTCTTGGTGTGTATTTATTCTCTACTATCTCTTTATCGCCCTGAATTTGCTAGGTAATAAAATTTTTTTCCATTCTTAATTTCTGAACCATCTCAAAATTCTTCATGTTTAGGAACCAGAGATCCTCAGAAACAGGGTCAAGATGTCAAGTTGAGAATCTGAAATATACTTTAAAATCTAAAATATACTTTCCTATCTTCCTCTATCTAATTTTCCTGGGACCACATGTCATGACAACTTTCAGAAAATGGAAATATTAGCAGAGAATTCTATTTAGAACAGGATGATCTAACATTAACCTTTTCATGATGATATTTATCTGTTTGGTGAGAAATGAAGCAAAGCAAGATAAATTATAACAAATGACAGCAAAATTTAATTTAGTCAAAGACTTTCTGGCAAAGAACAATGTCGTGGTCAATTCAATGGTTCTTTGCAGTGGAGTTATGTCCACCTGAAGAGAAGTTTAAACACACAGCCTTGCTTTCATGTAAAAGAGGTACCTAGGTGGGCACAAGTGACTTACATCTGTAATACTAGACACTCAAGAGGCTGAGATCTGAGGATTGAGATTCAAAGCTAGACAGGAAAGAAAAATCCCATGAGGACTTTTACTTCCAAAAAAAATATTCAAAAGAAAGAAGGAAAGAAAAAAAAGTAAAGAAAAAAAAGAGCTGGGCACTGGTGGTTCACATCTGTAATCCTAGCTAAAGAAAAAAAAGTAAAGAAAAAAAAGAGCTGGGCACTGGTGGTTCACATCTGTAATCCTAGCTACTCAGGAGGTTGAGATCTAAGGATCGAGGTTCAAAGCCAGTCCAAGAACAAAAGACCATGAAACTTTTATTTCCCAATAACCACCAGAAAACTGGGAGCGGCGCTGTGGCTCAAGTAGTAGAGCATTAGCTTTGAGCAGAAGAGCTCAAACACAATGTACAAGCCCAGAGTTCAAGTTCCATGAGTCGTAAAAAAAAGAAAAAGTGGAGCTGTCGTTCAAGTGAAGAATGCTAGGCTTGAGAAAATGAAGTTCAGAGACAGTTCCCGGGCCATGAGTTCAAGTCCCTGGACTGGCACTAAAGAAAATTAAACAAATAAATAAATATCTGGCACTAAATCTGTGTTTTAACAATGGCATACATTTTCATGAAAATAGTTTTGGTTAAGTTGTAGTCAGTATTCAAATGAATTAGCATTTGCTTCTCACTGGGAAATTCACTGTGTGTGTGTGTGTGTGTGTGTGTGTGTGTGTGTGTGTGTGTGTGTGCCAGCACTGGGACTTGAACTCAGATCTGGGACATAGTCTAGATTTTTAGTAGTTAATTGGAGGTAAGAATTTCACAAACTTTTCTATTTTAGCTGGCTCCACACCTTAGTCCTCAGCTCTCAGCCTTTTGAGTAGCTAGGATCACAGACGTGAGACATCAGGGCCCTGCAATTCATTGACTTTCCCCAAGAATTCTTTTTGCAGTCTTGAAAGTAATAGATCCATATTTCTCTCTTGATGCCTACTTTAATGTCTCTCTGGATGCTCAACTGGTACATACATTCTTATTTCTTTGCTCTGACCTGTTGTTCAATGACTTATAACACATGCCTAAATAGGCATATTATTAAGACATGATGCTTGAATGAATTCTTAGGGCAACAAAATAAAGGCCAGATTTAGAGTAAAGGGTCTCTTAAGTAATTCTTGATATCTATATGTCTATGAGCATTGATAAATCTCTATTTTCCGTATCAGACAATAATTGTAGACTTAGATGGTATCATTTGATACAATATTTTGGGGAAAACTTTAGGATAGATGTTAACAGTTCCTTATTTTTTGCCCAGTGGTACTGGGGTTTGAACTCAGTGTCTTGAAATATTTTCTACTTTAACCATATTACCAGCCCCAGTGGCCTCCTGTGTAGTTGGAAAACCTAGCGTATACCATCATGCCAAGCTTACTAGCTTCTTATGTATTCTGGACTCAAACTTTTAATCTTCCTGATCTCTGCTTCCTTAAATTATGTGTGTAAGCTTTTGTACCCAGTCTTTCTTTTTTTTTTTTTTTTTGCCAGTCCTGGGCTTGAGCTCAGGGCCTGAGCACTGTCCTTGGACTTTCTCAATGCTAGAGCTCTACCACTTGAGCCTCAGCACCACTTCCGGCTTTTTTTTCTATGTATGTGGTACCAAGGAATCGAACCCGGGTCTTCATGCATGCTAGGCAAGTACTTTAACCACTAGGCCAAACTCCCGGCCCGTACCCAGTCTTTCTTATATTTTTATTTTATTAAAAAACTTTATTTTTGCCAGTCCTGGGCTTGAGCTCAGGGCCTGAGCACTGTCCTCGGGCTTTCTCTAAGCTAGAGCTCTACCACTTGAGCCACAGCACCACTTCTGGCTTTTTTCTATGTATGTGGTACCAAGGATTTAGGGTTTATTGATCAATAAATATGAAGAAAACACCCAGATACAATGTAATCAAATTAGTTAAAGGCCGTGATGAGGAAAAAAATCATATAAGCAACCAGAAAAAAATTGCCAGTGTACAAAAGAAAAACATAGAAGATAACATTTTTCATGTGTGAAATACTGCAATTGAGATGATTGTGGCAAAATATCTTTATAATACTGAAAGGAAAATTTTGTCAATATAGAATGCTATACCCAGGAAAAATATTTTTATGCTTTAAATTTAATTTTATTGTCAAGGTGATGTGCAGAGGGGTTACAGTTACATACATTTTTCTTCCACTTTCCCTCCCAGCACCCTCCAAGTTGTTAAACTCATTTACAACATGTTGTGAGTGTCACTGTTACATTTTTACTTTGTCCTTTGTCTCACCATTTTGTTGTTCCCACTCCTTTCCCCAATTCAGATAAAAATATATGCAAGATAGGGTACCAGAATCAAATACAGTGACAACAGGGGATAAAACAAAGCAGGGGAGGAGAGAAAAACTGAAAGAAAAGAAAAGTAACTCCACACAGTACATTAAAAGCAATAACAACTAAGAAAAATCTGTTGTTGGCATATCTTGGAATTCATTTTGCTTAGCATCATCTTATGTTTTTCAAAAACAAAATCAAATGATGTTAAAACATACCCTTTGGAATATAGGCTCAATAGTTTCCCTCATTTGTCATAACCAGTAGAAACCTTGGGCTCTCCTAGCAGAGATTTATAATAGAGCAAAACCTAGATACATAAGGCCACATAGTATGATACAAATGAAAGGACCTCCAGGATATAGAAACAAAAGCCATATAATGAGTGATTGTTGTCCTTAATGTACTATATTATCTCTCATCTCTTTTGCTGTCCCTTGGTTATCTCATATTGTTACAGTATTTTACCTTGTTATCTGATGTATTGTATATATGTATGCTTATTTGGTTATTTGAAATAGGATAGGGAAGGGGGGAAAACAAGATGAGGGATGGAGAGGGGGGAGAGAGATGGGGACCAAGACATGAGAAAGGGTATCAATGTATGTGAAGTAATGCACCTTCTATCTGGTGAATATAATGTAACCCTTATAATAATTACAATGAAAATATATGAAAAAAACCATATCCTTTTCGTTAGGCATTGGTGCTTCAAGTATGTACTCCTACTTACTACGTGGCTGATATCTGAGGATCACTGTTTGAAGCCTAATGGGACAGGCAAATGACAATCTTCTGTGACAATCTTCTTTCCAATGATCTACTCAAAGCCGGAAGAGAAACAGCGCCTCAAGTGGTGGAAAAAAGAAACTCAAGTATAGCATCTAAGCCCTGAGTTCAAGCCCCAAGACTAGCACACATAAAAACAGAAAACAACAACAAACTCCTTTCCACTGTGTAGTTATTTCTCTTTGATCTGCCCCTCAATTACTCAGACCTTTTGTCAATTAGCAAATTTAAACAGATCCCTGGGTAAATGTCCTTCCAGCTTCATCTACCAGAAACATCCAATTTTGAAATTTCATTATGCCCTTTATCCTTAGAATAGTAGTTAGTCAATTTACATTGACATAGCCCATTGTTACAGTTCTTCAGAATAAGAACGGACATGCTCCAGTCTGTAAGAATCTTCCAAAAGCACTATGAACATTTTAGCATTAAATTCCTTTCTTCAATGGGCTCTGGGCTTGGTTGCTTATTTGGCTGCCTACCAATCTGGCTTTCTACACCATCTCCATCTTTGTTCGTACTTCTTTCCATCTTGCTGTCAGTTTCTCTGGCTGAACATCTTGTGCTAGCATTTGGCTCTCTGTTACATTAATTTGCTTCTCTCTAGAAAATGGAGTGTTGGCTCTGTATAAGCTTTCAGACTTAGTAAATTTTAAGAGAGAGTAGACTTGATAGGGGAGGAAGCAAGAGCACCCGGTCATTTTCCCTTCTCCTCTAGACTCAGTGCAACAATCTTTTAATAACCATTTTCTGGTTTTCCCAACTCACTTGTTATTTACAAGGAATGCATTTGTTCTTCAATACCAGAGATGAATCATCTTTGTGTTTCTAATGTTACTTTTATTCAACGTTACAATTACTTGCCACCAGAATACATACATTTATTGTCATTCTCTTTGTTGTCCCTATCGTATTCTGTGTTAGTGAGATTTCTATCACGGATTAAAACACCTCGGGGGTGGGGGGGAACTATTTAAATGGAGGCGGAAGGGGCACTGTTTCCACGATTGGTTTGCTTTGTTGTTTTGGAACCTGGGGCAAGGCAGCACACCATGGTGGAGACTGTGTGGTAGAGCCAAGTTGCTCATCTTGTAGTAGGGAGAAGAGGTTGCAAAGTTCCCTTCAAGAACACATTTCTAGTAACATGACTTCTTCTCACCAGGGACCACTTCCCAATAGTGCCACAAGCCAAATGGCTTTTGAAAGGACAGCAGGTTCAAGATACACCACTTCTACTGCTTACTGTACAAGAATGCTGTGTTTTCGACACAGGAATTGCCAGGATCACTGTAGTTTGATTTAATTGGTTGGTTATGTATTTATTTATTTATTTTTTGCATTGGTGAGGACTCATTAACTTCCTGAAATAGGACTCAGTGCTTCCTTTCCGGAGACTTTCAACGTCTAGTGAAGGACTGACCTTTCTCCCTTCCCATCCCGTTTTCCTAGGTGCCTACAGATACCAGGCAGACCATAAGTGCGGACTGCTTATCCCAGCAGGGCAATATATCTATGTCCAGGTGTAAACATACCATCCTGGGCCCAACAGAGAAGCCCCCACCTCCCTTGGCTTTTGCATTCAGCTCTGTCTCCTTGCTCAGAGTCCATAAAACTCAGCTCCTTCCCCAGCTCGGACACAGAGTCTCCAAGCCCCTGGAAAGGGTGTATTGTATCCCTAGCGGCTGCTCTCCCGCAATAAACAGTCCTCGCTGTGGAAGATCAAGTCCAGCTGTTTCCTTCCTTTCTCCACCATTCCTAACACCTAGTTTAATCTCTGTCTCTCCTCCTCCTCCTCTTCTCTCTCCTTCCTCGCCCATGGAAAAATCAGTGGGACTGAGTGTTTTAATTCCATTGTAAAAGATTTAGAACTAATTTTTGTGTTCAGTATTGGGGCTTGAACTTAAGACCTCCCTTTTCCTCCATCGGCCTCTTCCTGCCTCTTTCTCCCTCTACCTCACACCTCTCCTTCCCTCTCCCTTTCTCCCCCTTGCTTGCATCCTCCCCCACCTTTTCTCTGGCATCATATTGGCAACACAGTGTTCTTTTTATATTAGAAGTAAGGGAGTAGGTACAAGTTCAAATAAACCACCCCCACTATGAAGGCAGGAAACTCCAAAGGCCTAATTTTCAGTCATTTTTATATTAGACAACTCGAGTAAGCATTAGCTGCCGACTGGGGAATAACAATCTGTTCATGAACATTGGCTATAATTAAGCAGTATTTAAGTCAGTGCAATTTTATAGTTGACAGGAAATGGGGGAAAAAGAACAACTCATGTTCTTGTATTATGTATTTTGTTTTGTGTTATGTATGTATGTATCTGTCTGCTTTCATTCTGTGTGAACTTTCTGATATGCCCAGGGCCCTGCATAATGTGTGGTAAATAGTAAGTGCTGAATAAATATGTATTGAAATTTTGTTTATTGAACAAGTAAGCAGTCAAGACCATATAAACTGAAGGCACGTGGATTTTAATGAATGTGTAAGTGGTAAATTCTACTGGTTGTTGCTATTTTTTTTAAAATTTTTTTTCAAGTCAGAAAGTGGCTTTCTTCAATTTTGATGTGGGTTATACGTGCACTCTTACTCTTTATTCTTCTTCTGATGGCAATTATTCCATGGCCTTTGTGGTAATGCAGTACCTGTCATTTCCCAGCAATTCTAGGAGTAGAACGCTGTTCCATTCATGTAAAAAGTATGCATGTGTTTGGCAGTACTATTTATAAATCTTTTCTTTAGTGGTTTAGGTGAATAGTCAGAAAGCTGAACTATGAAGATCATTTCTATGGCATATTTAACCTTTATCTGCACAGGTAAAGACATTTATCTTTTAAATATGTTTCAGCCATCCTGTGCATCTCATAATGTCAACAGCTCAAACAAGCAAAACTGATTTTCTCTTGCTTCCACATTTTCTTTCAGCGATTCCTACATCATAATACATATGTATCTAGAATGTAAATGTAAAGCGTTGATTTATTTATCTCTTCATTTATGACTAGGAATATAAAATATGAATAAGGGTCTTACTCCTTATAATTTGATCTTACATTTTAAAATTAGTTTAAGTTATTTTTAAAGTAATTCTTTTCTTTACAAAGCTGGACACTGAGGAGGCTGACATTGAGGATTGCAATTTGAAGTCAGCTTGGGCAAGAAAGTTGTGAAACTTACCTACAAATAACCACCAAAAAGTTGGAAATAGAACTGGGTCCAAGGGGCAGAGCACCAGCCTGGAGTAAAAATAACTAAACAATAATGCCCAAGCACAGTGAGTGAGCTGAAGCCATTAGCCCAAGTTATTCTAGCTTCCTCTTTCTCACTGGGCTACATGGTATCTAGTGAACTTTAGTATATTAAATTCGTCAGTGCAGTAAATCTATCTGTTATTTTCTCTGGGTTTCTTTTCCTTTGCCTGAAAAAGAAGCAAGTAGTCTTTATTTTTTTCATGGATATTTTGGGAGACTCAGGATAATATGTGGAAGTTATTTATGAAATACAAACTTGTGTATCACAGGATTAGAGTTTATTTATTTATTCTATTTTTTTATGCCAGGGCTTAAACTCAGGGCGTGAGCACTCTCCTCGGGCTTTCTTCAAGGCTAGAGCCATTTGAGCCTTAGCATCACTTCCGGATTTTCTGTCTATGTGGTACGCAGGAATCAGACCCTGATCTTAGTGCATGCTAGGCAAGCACTCTACCACTAGGCCAAACTCCCAGCTAGGTTGATTTTTAATATATTTTGGAAGACTGCATATATGTTATGGATGTGATGATAGTTTCTATCTGCCTTGGGGTAGTGATGAAATTCTCAGACAACCTCTACACACTTTCCTGCAGGCTCTGGAGGGGACATAGGTCAAATACAAGCTCTCTTTTCATCTTCACACGTTTGTATCCCAGGCCTGGAAAAGAGAGTGCTCTTTGTGGGAGCTCTGCACTTGAAATTGAGAGATCTTTGTTGGTAACTATCGATCAATCCTTGGCAATCACTGAGACTCTGAACTTTGGTCTAATGACTTGTCAAACCACCCAAATGTTTAACAGGCCCTCAAGACTTCAAGTTCATGAGTATTGCTAACTGCAACCTGAGGTAGCAGGAGGGATATTGGAGCTGAAGAAAATTGGAAAATGCAGAGACAGAGAGATAAGAGAAGAGAATCAAAGGGGCCCAGGGGTCCAAAGTCTCAGCAGCACTTGTCCCCATAAGCACAAATATTGATTTGTGTTCACACAAGGAGGGTTTCCATGTACAAGAAAAAAGTAAAGCATCTATATGAATATTGCAATCAGAACTAAAACAGAGTTTTGAGAAACACTGGTTCCTTTATCTTTTGAGGCAGGAGACTGAATCCCAGGGCGAGTCCAGACATCCAAGTTTACTTATGTAGCCCAAGGTTAAGCTCTCAGCATTTTGGAGGTCCTCAGCACTGTGTGTGTGTGTGTGTGTGTGTGTGTGTGTGTGCAATCCATACTCTTAACCATCTCCAGAGCAATCCGATTTAACTCCTTCATGGCCAGCTGTCAGTGTTCCAACTTCTCAGTTCTTCCAGGTTTCACATCTGAGCTTCAGATTTTCCTACACCTGAGTCAAACCTGGAAGAATAAAGCCCTGCCGGGGCCAACCGGCAGCAAACCAGGGTTCACAGATTGGGGTTCCTGAAATCGGGGGCAAGGACTAGCAAGAAATAGAAGAGAGACAGACACACCGGGTCCGGGATGTCCGCAGTCCAGGTAAAGACTGCCGAGACTGCCGCGTTTATTTTCCACTCCCGCTTCTTCCCTCCTCCAGACCCCTTTTCAAGGTCTCACTTAGACTCTCTTGGGCTGCGGCATATGGCTCAGCCTCAGGTTTTTCAGAAGGGTCCTTTAACTCATAAAGTTCCCTTAATTCAAGATTAAGTTCAGCATTTTCATGTAGAGGATCTATGCATTCACTTACTATATTCCATACATCAATAGCCTCTACTGGGGTCTTTTCGGGGCCATATACATTATAATATTCTTGAATTCTTTTTCCCATCCGCTGCCAGGTTTTTTTTGGAATTCCTCCTCTATAAACCTCGGGCATGCCTCCTCGACAAATTGTAGGAAGCTCCGAAGCACCCCTTTTTCCACCCACGTTCCGTGGGCTTCAAGTAGGCCTGTTAAGATCGGTAATATGACCTATGGCTATTAACTTGACCCATAATTTTTACTCCTGACTATACACTCTCTTAATAGTCCTACGATGTGTTACTCACCACAGGGAGGGGTCCTTCACCTTCGTCCCAGATTTTCAGGGTCCCTGTTCGGGCGCCAGAAAGCAATAAGACAATAAAGCCATCGTCTGATGCAAGTCAAGGTACAGTTTGATTCCACTCTGGCTCCCAACAAAGCCCCACAGTGGGCCTGCCTCAGCATTCCCAGCCTCCATCTCAGTGAATACTCCTTTTCTTCCCAAGAATTGCTCTCCAGGGGCAACTGATGTCCCTCCCTCTCCATCAACCTCACAGACAGTTTCAATTTTCTTTCACGTTTCCCCCACTCACTCATGTTAAGTTTCTCAGAGTATGGTCCAAAGGGACATTGGCATTATTAGAATTATCCAGAAAGTTTATTAGAAATGCAGATTTCCAGATGTGGATTAATGCATCAGAGCTGAGTGAGAGTCCTGATACCTACATTTTAATTAAGCATGGAAACATTTGAAGTTGTATACTTCCTATGTCAGCTCTGGCTATTAAAGGTAATTGATTAATGAATTAATAATCAGAAAGCTAAAAAGTATACCATATATTCTACTTATTTTACATAGTGTCATTAGAAAGCTGATTTATTTTTGCCTAAAACCTTTCAGTAAATAGTATCTTTTTGTGTGAAAGATTTGCTTTAAAAAGCTTGAGGACTAAGCCTGGCCCATGCCTGTAATCCTAGCTACTCAGGAGGCTGAGATCTGAGAACTGAGATGCTAAGCCAGCCCTGGCACTAAAGTTCGTAAAACTCATATCTCCAGTTAACCACTAGAAAACCCGAAGTGGGGCTGTGGCTCAAGGAGTAGAGCACTAGTGTTGAGCAGAAGAGCTCAGGGACAGCACCCAGGTCCAGAGTTCAAATTCCACTACCAACAAAAAAAAGCTGGGGCCAGGAGCATGGCCCAGTGGTAAAGTGCTTGCCTAGCAGGCAAGAAACCCTGGGTTCAATTCTTCGGTACCACATACACAGAAAAAGCTAGAAGGGTGCTGTGGCTCAAGTGGTAGAGCACTAGCCATGAGAAAACTCAAGGATAGTGCTCAGGCCCTGAGTTCAAGCCCCAGGACTGGTAAAAAAAAGTCTTGAAGAGTATTAGTTTAACTCCTAGGAAGTTGTTAAGGTTTGAATATAAGTTGTCTAGCCTTTGTTCATGTGTTCAATGCTGGGTCACTGATGATGCCCCTATTTGGGGAGGTGGTAGAAATTTAGGGGGTGAGCCCTAGTTGGATAAAGCAAATCAGTGACTCTGAAGGTTTAATCTCTCACTGCTTCCTGTTCATGATATGAGTTGCTCTGCAAAATATTCTCCACCCTAATAAAACTGAAACCTTAGAAGCACTGGATGAAATAGATCTTTCCTCCTCTGAAGTTACTTATGTTCTGTACAGAAACAAGAAAGCTACCATACAAGTAAATATTGGAAAAATGTACTCATGCAAACTGAAAATTTACCCTAAAGGAAGGACAACTGTGTTTGCTAAAAACCCACCCTGGCCTTGTCTCTACTATTTCCAACTTCTGTCTAAGTTGCACTTTCTCCCCATGAGTTGCACTCCAGCGCCGACTGTGTTGACTCCCGGGTGAACATAAAGGTATTTCCATTTACCTCTCATTGCTCCCTTCAGTTATGGTCGCAATGAGCAGGCACACAGAGATGGATGCGTCTTACTTGCTCTGTCAAGAAAAGTATGGTGATCAGTCCCAGTCTTTGACCAGCCAGCCCAGCTTTTCCTGCTCACTATTTAGCAACTCAAGTTTGATTCATATTTGTCTACAATGAAGGGTAAGGGCTTCCCAAGGCTATGGGCTGAGTACTGATATTTTAATCCATACGAGTCATCCTAAATCTTTCTTTACCCATGACCTTCCAAGTTAGGTTTACATTAATCTTTTATAACAGACTTTTTAGGTATGGACCAAAGCAGTGTTTATTAACTTTAGTTGTAAACTATGAATGGTCTGGAAGTATCGTTATATCTTGATTAATTCACTGTCTCTAGCCCTATTGACATAATTATAAAACAACATTTGTGTACCGTGAATGGCTTGATTTTACATGAAAGCTTTAATATTCATAAGAAATGATCAAATTTGATAACAAAATTAATTAAAATACCTATGCTCATAGATACCATTAATTTACTAATTAAACTAAAATTTACTTAATTTTGATAGATTCCAATTTCTAAGTGGCAGCTTAAGAAGTAACAAGTCTATTTTTGCTCTTACCATCAGAGTTATATTAAGAATCTTTTACATTCTTCAAGGAAAAGAGAGGTATTATAAAAAATGGGAAGGATTAATCAAGGCAAATTAATAGGCTCAGTAGGGGTCTGATACTAATGCATCAATGATATGCATCTCCAATTAATCACCAGAAAATTAGAAGTGGTGCTATGGCTCAAGGGGTAGGGTAGTAGCCTTGAGCTGAGGAGGACAACATCCAGGCTGAGAGTTCAAGACCCACGACCAAACAAAAAAAAAGTAATGTACCCACTACCTGATGAATGTAACTATAACCATCTGTATATTATTCCAACAATTAAAAAAAGAGGCTCTGCCAATAGCCTTGGGGGAAGAGATGAACAGAAAACAATGAGAGTATTTGCCAAATGTCTATAACGAAGTAGTATAATTTCTTTTTGACATGAATGTAAGTCATATAGTCTCCCTAGGGGGCTATGCCTGCTTATCTGATCGCTCATTTCAGATCTCTACATGGCTCTTTAATAACTCACTAATGTTCAGCATATGGTAAGTAAAATTAAAAAAAATTTTTTTCTGCCTCCATCTCTCCTTTCATTGTCTTCCCCTTCTCAGAAAGGGACCAGCTTGTACTTGGTGGTTAGGCTGCTTCTACACCTACATCATGACTGACATTGGAAATACCCAATCTACCACCACGACATCTTTGAAGATAGTGTCCTAATGCTTCTTTACCTGATTTTTCATCAGTCAATTTTACTCTGCTTATACCATTCAAAATACTCCCTCACAATGGTATATAGGTTAAATATCCTCTGCTTAGAAACTGAGTGTTTCCAATGATGTTCATTGCAGAACTATTTACCATAGTGAAGATATGGAACCAGCCCAGATGCCCCTCAGTTGATGAGTGGATCAACAAGATGTGGTATTTATACACAATGGAGTTCTATGCTGCCGTCCCATTCATAGGGAAATGGAAAGACTTTGAAAAAATTGTATTAAGTGAAGTAAGGCAGACTCAAAGGAACATAGGCTCAGTGGTTTCCCTCATTTGTAATAATTAGTACACATCTAGGATTCTCCTAGCAGAGGATTACAATAGCTCAAAACCAATGCACATAAGGTTATATAGGATGAAACTAAATGAAATGAACTCTAAGATATGGAAACAAGAGCTTTATCTTGTGTGATTATTATTCTTAATGTACTATGTTATTTCTCTTCTCTTCTCTTTTATTGCCCCTATCTGGTGAATAGAACTGTAAGCCCTCTATACATTACAATAAAAAAAGAAATTGAGTGCTTCCCAGCAAAAAAATAAAATACACTAGAAATTCATTTCCCTGGTCAACATGGGGGCGATGTGTAACTTTGCTCCTTCTTACCCCTTTCCCACCATACTTTTTAAAAAATTGTTGTTTTTGTAAAGGTGATATACAGAGGAGTTACCGTACATAGGTCAGGTAATGAGTATATTTCATTTTCTCTCAATTTTTTCTCTCCCCCCTTCCCTTCCCACCTAATTGTATAGTTCGTTTTCAACTTAGCATTTAGTGAGTATCACTGCTGAATTAGTTCACCCTTTGTCACACCATTTCTGTGCTTCGTAACCCTCCCCAAATCAGATCAGCTTACATACAAGACATAACATACAGAAATAAAAAACAACAACAAAAGGGAAAAATGAAATCAAACCAAACAGAAACAACAACAAAAACCCACAAAAATAAAATAAAAAACAAACCAACCCTGTTTCCCTTTTTTGGAGTTTCTTTTTATTTTATTTTATATATATATTTTCTGCCAGTCCTGGGCTTGGGCTCAGGGCCTGAGCACTGTCCCTGGATTTTCTCAAGGCTAGGGCTCTTCACTTGAGCCACAGCACGACTTCTGGCTTTTTGCTACGTATGTGGTACCAAGGAACCAAACCCGGGTCTTAGTGCATGCCAGGCAAGCACTACTAGGCCAAATTCCCGGCCCCTGGAGTTTATTTTTATATGATCATAGCTATTGAGCTAATTCTGCAACACTTTCATTACTCTGAAAAGAAACCCTGTAATATTTACCAGTCACTTTCCATTCCTTCCTTGCTTCAGCTCCTCATAACCATGAATGTCCTACGTCTTCATAGGTTTATACCTTAATATTTTTTATATCTTAAAATTTTATATACATGGAATTATGTGATATAATCTTATTTCTATCTTTTTTCTTGTAGCATGCTTTCAAGGCTCATTCAAATGGTAGCATATATTAAACCTTGTTTAATATTCTGTTGTGGATGCTGTGTTTTGTGTTCAATTGATGAGCATTTAGTTTTTGACTTTCCAAAGTAAAGCTATATATGTACAAGCTTTCGTTCTGATGTAGTTTTCCAATTCTCTTGTGTATATAAAAATTGATACATAAATATTTGTTTTTAATTTTTTTAAATTTTTAAATTTTTAATTTTTTTCCAATCATGGGGCTTGAATTCATAGCCTGGGCACTGTCCTTGGACACTTTTGCTCAAGTCTAGCACTCTGCCACTTAAGCCACTGCACCACTTTTTCTATGTACGTGGTACTGAGGAATCAAACCCCGATCTTCATGTATGCTAGGTGAACACTCTACCACTAGGCCAAACTCCTGGCACCTAAATATTTGTTTGTTAACAATACTGTTAATTTTTGGTTTAAATGGTTTTCCGAGTAAACAAAATGAATTATAGAAAATTTGTTTCTAAAGTAAACATGTGTCCTATTTTTTTTAAAGTAATGAATCAGTTTCTTTACAATCCATTTCTATCGACTTCAGATATCAAATCAAGGTAAATGCTTTGTAACGGACATGATTGTTAACTCTCAATATGTAAGAATTATGGCAGTGTGTTGTTCTGCACAAGCATAAAGACTGAAGGGGAGAAACATAATTAAATTAGTAAATTAGAAATGACTAAAATATTGACTTCCAGGTGCCATTTCTTTATCACTACCTTTCCTGGTAGAATAGCTGCCAAGCTCCCTTCTTGCTACCGGGACCAGCATAGATTATAAACAGAGGTCTGGTTGGCAGGAACAAACATATGGTCACTTTCAAGTGACAGGATTCTTCAGTAATTGGATAAAATGACTTCTACTTTACAGATGGGGAAACTGAGATCCAGAGAGGTTATTAAACTGGATCTAGCATAACTGGTAATTGGTAAGGCGGTTTCAAACTGAAAGTGACGAAACGCTTTGATTAGGAGCACGCTCCTGGAGTCAACAGACCTAAACTTTATTTCTGGATCCATATGCGCTTGATGAGATCTTAGGTAAGCTTCTTAGATTTATTTGGTCTTGTTCCCTATGTTAAGAAAAAATGGATAATGCAATACTTAATTCAGAGGGAGGTTTAGGGGAAAATGTGTGAAGTCTGAATGTGTGTAGCATGCTATATACCTAGGGATTCCATTCCTGTGGAATTCCTTTTCCTTTTCCTACCACAGTTCCTCTCTCTGGTCTTTCTCACTTGAACATGTTTTGGTAGCAGACATCTTTGAAAACCCCTTCTTTAACCAAGGTCCTGTCCAGCTACCATCCTGTTTCTCTGCCTCCACCTGTAATGTTTTCATTGATAAAACTTGTGTCTTCAGGTAAGCCAGTGATTCTCAAACTTAGATATTCAGTAGACTCATCTGAGCTTAAAAAAATGTCCCTACACTCCATCCAACTATGTAATCAGAATGTCAGTATCTTGGTGTAATTTGATGTGTATACACCCCCTAGAAAGAAACTGTGACAGACCCCTGGTGGACCATGCCTGTAATCTTTGATATTCAGGAGGCTGAGGGTCTGAAGATTCCAGGATAAAAAGTTTATGAGACTATTATCTTCAATTAACCAACACAAAAACTGGAAGGGGAAGTGTGGTTGAAGTCGCAGAGCACCACTTAAAAAAAAAAAGGGAGTGTTGAGGTTCTGAGTTGAAGGCCCAGTTCCATCATACACACACACACACACACACACACACACACACACACACACACACACACACACAAACACACAGACCCGCGCACACACACAAATAAAAGTTTTAAAAATCAATTCATTAAAAAGAATACAAACTCCACAAAGACAGGGATTTTGTTACTTTTTTTTAAAAAAATAGGTAATATCTAAGTATATACCAGAGCCTTGAACATTTATATTATAAATATTGAGACAAAGGATTATCTGAAGATGCATTTTAGTAGGTAGAGAGAGAAGCTTGATATCCTTCTATTTGGAAAGACATGGCTTCTGTTGTTTCTACTCTTTGGAGGTATAGTGTGTGTGTGTGTGTGTGTGTGTGTGTGTCATGCCAATATTGGAGCTTGGACTTAGGACCCAGGTATTGTTCTTTAGCTTTTTTTTTCTTCTGCTCAAGGCTAATGCTCTATCACTTTAGCCACACTTCTACTTCTGGCTTTTTAAATTTTTTTTTTATTTTCCTACCATGGCTGGCTTCAAATGGTGATCTTCAAATCTCAATCTCCTAAGTAACTGAATTAGAATTACAGGCATGAGTTACTAGTGACTGGTTGATTTGCTGAAGTCTTTTTTTTTTTTTTGTCAGTCATTGGGGTTGACTTTGGATCTGGGTGCTGTCCCTGAGCTCTTCAACTCAAAAGTACTGACCTATCCCTTGAACAACAGCACCCTTCCCATTTTCTGGTGGTTAATCAGAGAGAAGAGTCTCATCGACTTCCATGCCCAGGCTGTGTTTGAACCAGGATCCTCAGATCACAGCCTCTTGAGTAACTGTTATAACTAATGTGGAGGTTGGGGTGGACTACTTGCCAAAAGGTTTGAGAAGAGATAAGGTTTGGATGTCAGAGTGGCTGACTGTATAGAAACTTCATTACCAGCTCTTATTTCAGTGCATTTAAGTTTTTAGGTAAATATATTTAGTTTGTATGTTACATAGTTAATACAAGATGAGTTCATTATTTTTTACCCTGTCTTCTTAGTGCATAGTTAGATAATAGATGTAAGTGAAAATCAGCTCTGATTTCTGTCAGCCTAACACTTATTACACAGATTATATTTATTTACTTGCTTGTTTGTTAGTGCTGGGGCTGGAATTTAGGGATCTCACACTGGCTCCACTTTCCTCATTTGTATGACTAGTGATCTACCATTTGAATCGTACTTGTAGTCCACCTTTTTGCTGGTTAGTTGGAGATGAAGTGTAACATGCTTTTTGTCTGGCTTGGCATCAAACTATGATCCTCCAGGTCTTCGCCCTTTGAGTTGTTAGGATGGCAGGCAAGAGCTATCACAACCTCAATTATGTCATTTCATTTTTTACCTGAGAGAACTCTGGGCACAGGGTCCCCACCTTTAGTTCTGTGTATCCTTTCTGGGCTTCTTACTCTTAACAATCACTCTTTCTTTGACTTGTCCTTAGAGTTCATTCTCTTAGTTTTGTTCAGTTACATAAATAACTTTTAGGTATTTCCTATTCATTAGGCTCAAGGCTGGCTTCTGGAGACAGAAGCAAGCAATCTTTGTCCTTTAAATGTTCACATCCTAATATGTGTATGCTCTTGTAAACAAGAACATTTCAATAAATGCTTGTTGACAGTCTTATAGATGCAAGCACAGCAGGTCAACCCCTGAGAGTTTCATACCCTAAAGCTACAATGAAGCCCACATACCATATGCCCAGACAGCTGATGTTTAGACATGAGACTAATGGCCCATGCTATATAAGATATGTTCTATCTGCTAACTTCGATAAATATATGTTTGTCTGACCAGATCTGACTTTCTAATTATGGGACCCCTTGGAGTTCTACACAAAAGCAGGACAGTGAAGGGAAAAACAAACTGCTTACCACAGCCAGTTTCCTTTTTCTTCTACTCTGGCTATTACAGACTGCATGCATCTGGGTGCCCAGCCCAAATGTTGAGCTGCACTGGCATGGACACCCAGAAAGCTGCCTTTGTCCTCACAGTAGGCTTGAGTGCACATTCTGACACCTTGGAATGCTCTTGGGTACAGCCCAAGGCTGCCACGGCACAATCAGTATTCATTTGTGGGAGAAGGACGAAAGCTTGGAAGACTGGATCCCTGGTGTGGATTTTCTGATGTTACCCACAGGGTAGCAGGTAGCTGTGAATCTGAGCCACAAGGGCTGGTGGCAGTGTAGAGGGGGCACTTAGACAAGTATATAAAAAGGGCTCAGAAGACTTCTAAGATTTGTGATGATTAGGCTAGACAGATAAATAAGCATGGAAAGGGCATTCTAAGCTTGGAAGGGCAGTGGGGACACATGTGCAGAGCAGTGACATCCTATTATGAGGAGCTGATGCCCCACTAGTGGGTAAGAACTGGTATAGAAGACATCTACTATGCTAAAGCACAGGTATTTTATTAGTGTAGGTTGCAGAGAACCTTGGTATGTATTTATTTCTGTGCCTAGTTTTGTTTGATGGTGTGATCTCAGCTCCTCTAGCATTCAAAGTTCATTCTGTTGTGTAATTTCTGAAGAACTTACCAGTCTAAAATTAAGAATTTCTCCTTGTGGCTGTCAGACCCTCAAGCTGACTCTCTGGTGCTCCCTTTAGACAACTGGAATTTCCCTCTGGTTCTTTTCCCAAGTACTTTTCGCAAGAAGAAAATAACAATTGTTTTGATTTTGGTACCCAGTGACTTGTAAATATGATTTTGGGAAGGAAAAGGGAAGAACAAAATAGTGAGACAAAGGACAAAGAGTGAACAAATATAACATTGATATTCATAAGACACTGTTGGAAATGATCTTTAAACTTGTGCATGGGAGGTGGGTGGCTATGGGACTGGAAAGTGGTAGAAAAAGGAGGAAGGGAGCAACAATGCTAAACAAGAAACGTACCTTATGTATATAATTGTAAACCCTTTTACATCACCATGACAATAAAACTAAGTCAAAACACATTACACGAGCATGGCACAAGTGGGTCTCTTTCGCTAGTGGCATGTGTTCTTGTCTTCCTTTATTTTTCAGTACATTTTCAAGTTCCCTCCCGCCTTCTCTCTCTCCCTCCCCAGATTTCAGTCAGTTAAAAATGCTAATGTGCTTATAGCTCATGAACCTTCTTTAAGATTATTATGTTGAATTACCTATGTCCAGCAGCTCATAGACCATCATTTTGACATCTTTGGTGGTGTCAGATTTGCCTGATTCTTTGTGAGTTCACTAGCATAGGCACTTGTGCATGTGAAGCAGTGGTCAGCTCTTTCATTCTTGCAGGTCAGTTTTAGGATCCCAATTGAGCCTAGACACAGGTAGGCCACAAGGCCATGTTTGGTTTCTTGAGCTCATTACTGTGGCTGCCTTTGGGGTAGTAGACAAATATTGCTTCTGCTGTTTCCACAGGACAGGGCCAGAGGCCCAACGAGAAGCACGCAGGGCTAGAGCGAGACTGCAGAGAAATAGGCTGCTGCCTCGAGGGCATCCTGTTGCTAGGCCTGGCAGGCACGCAATCTCAAAATGACTTTCCATTAGCTTTGGGATCCACTGCAGTGTAGAAACCTCTGCTGTGGATCCTGGAGCTCCTACAAATGTGTTTCGCAAATGGTTTCAAGCCTAAGGGAAGAGACTGGAGATGCCACGCTTTTGGAATTTTTTTTTAAAACAGTCCTAAAAAGTATTGTGGAAACTAAATCTAAGCTGTTAATCAACACTTGTTCATTACTGCATTAAAGAAAAGAGCATAGTATAACAATCTATACATTTCTTAAATTTCAGAAATTCCTTTACATTCATTAAGTACTTTATGACACGGCATGTAGTAACAATTACAATATTTATATTATAATAAAATTGAGCAACTTTTACATTTAAAATTGGTTTTTAAGAATGTTTTAAATGATACACTTAATTATAAAATTGTTCATGTGTATATATTACTTTTTTTTCCTAATGAACACTTTGGGGAAAAAGTAATGACAGAGCATGGCTTTTTGAATGATCAGTACTTAGTTTGGTACCTTAGCTTGGTACTCCCACAAGAGCAAGTTAACTCTCTGAGACTTTATCTGTAAGATGCAAGTCCTTACTTAAAAGAGAGACTATATGGAGCATGAGGTACACAGGTTGAACGGAAAAGACATTTTCGGGAGATTGCCCTTTCCATTCATGATTGACTTTTGCAGGAATGTACTGGAGTTTCAACTCAAAGCCTTGTGCTTGCTGTGCAGGAACTCTATCACTTGAACCACTCCTCCATCTGCTTTTGCTTTTTGAATAGTGTCATGTTCTAGTTTCCCCTATTTATGCTTTTCACACAGCTAGAATGACATGCATATCACTACCCCCAGCTTTTTAATGGCTGAGATGAATTGCCACGACCGGCTTACTATTAGCTTTTTATAACTGGTTCTCTTACTGTTATTCTCAAAGAATATTTTTCTTGAAATACTACTTATTCACAGTGAGATGTATAAGTCTTAAATGCACAGAGCAATAGATTTTTTAGTACTAGACTTCATGTTGAAACCTGATACTTTAAGTCTAGTATCAAATCCAGTATTTACTGATGTTGGCATTTAGGAACATTACCCCTTCCGTGAATCTGTATTCATGCAACGGATTCTGTGGGAATCTGAGTTAAAAGCAGTAAATTGCAGAGTACTAGCTAAGCAATCTTAGCAGCATTTTCTATTATTCTTGCAGATCAATGTGGAGACGAGGACTTATGACTTGAACAAATCTGCAATTTGTTATCCTCACCTTGTGCAGTTATGCAAAGCAGCTTTGATCTATGTGAACCACTTAGCAATCAGTAACTTGCAATTGAAAAGCAACAGCTCACTCAGGGCAGACTCGGATGCATGAAACAGTCACTCAAGGCTTACTGATTCTGGATTTCTAGCGAAACTTACAAAACTATTAGCAATTAGCTACCTTTGGAGTGTTATCACCACTAGATTTTGAGCCAGGATCAGGGCTTAGATAGTCTGGTAAAAAGAACCATGGTTAGATAGCAAGTTGCTTAATTCCAACTCAATAAATCCATCATTTGCATCTTGTGGGACTTCCTGTCTGTAATAGACCTTATCAACCTCTGTTTTTGAGTGTTCAGTGTCTCACCTTGCCAAAATAAATGTATTAAAATGATCCATATTCTTCATAAGTCTATATTGAGTTACTAATTTCCAGAATACATTTCTCTTTCTTTTATGCAGAGAAGTCTATGCTCTCACATCCTTTTTTCTCCTGCCCAGAAAGCAGGAAGACAACACCTCATACTGGACATAAAATAGCCCTCCTAATGGAAAATTCGGATTGGGAGCTTACAGCATCTTATCAGTAGCTAACAGGCTATCCACACCTTTTCTGGTGCCTTACCCTTTCTTTCAAATAAATTTTGCCTCTTTACCACTTGCCCTGCTTCACAATGCATTATTTTAAAAAATTCATTATTCTTTCATTTTATTGTTGGGGTGATATACAGAGGGGTTACAGTTACTTTTATCAGATAGTGGGACAATGCAGTTTTTAAAAGTTACTTTATTGTTATTATAGAGGTGAAATACAGAAGGGTTACATTCGCATGTGTCAGGCAATAAGTACATTTTCTTTGGTACAGTGCCATCTGCTCCCTCATTCTCTTCCACTCCCTCCCTCCCATCCCCACCCACGAGTTGCATAGTTCACTTTAATCAATGTCCAGTATGCTCCATTGTTATGCTTTTTCACTCTTTTCCATTGAATCCTACCCTCTCCTCTCCTTCTCCCATAGATCTGCACGTGAATACACCATATGTAAGGTAAAGAATACAGAATCATCAGAAATAGGAAAAACAAATGTAAAAGCATCCATTGTTTCTGTATCTTCGGAGTTCCTTTCAATATGTATATTGTTTTATGGATATATGAAGAGGTACTTGGTATTGCCCCTTTTTGATTTTCTCCTAAGACTATCTTCTTTTGATCTTACTGTAGGTGAGTATCAAGGATCCTATGTAGTTTGACATATCCCAGTGCATTTCAGATGTAACTTCTGCATATTAGAGAGAAAAATGCACCATTTGTCTCTCTGATCTTGGCTTACCCCACTTAACATGTATTCATTCTAGCTCCATCAATTTCCCTGCAAATGACATTATTTTATTCTTTCTAATGGCTGTGTAAAATTCCATTGTATTATAGTTATCACCTATTTTGGATCCACTTATCTATATGGGGCATCTGGGTTGTTTTCATCTTTTGGCTATTGTGAACAGTGCTGTGCAGGTGTCCTTATCATATCCTGGGTTATGATGCTCAGGGTAGATGCCTAGGAGTGGTATGGCTGGGTTTTAGGGAAGATCTGTGCTTAGTTTTTTGAGGAACCTCCAGACTGCCTTCCAGAGTGGTTGTGCTTGTTTATATTCCTACCAGCAGTGCAGTAGCATTCCTTTTTCCCCACATCCCCGCCACTATTTGTTGTTATTCTATTTCAAATTGTTGGCCAGTGTCATTGGGGTAACATAGAATCTCAGGTTGTTTTGGTTTATATTTCCTTTATGGCCAAGGATGATGAGCATTTCCTTGTGTGTTTCTTTGTCATTCTTACCTCTTCTTCTCGGAAATTTCTCCTTATCTCCCTTGCACATTTAGTAATTGCTGTATTGTTGGGAGGGGTTAGTTTCTTGAGCTCCTTGTATATACTGAATATTCGGCCTTTGTGTGATACATTGCTTGTAAAGATCTTTTCTGAATTGTTTGGCAATCTTTCTAGTTTAGCAACCTTATCTGCGCAGTAACTTTTTGTTTCAGTGTGTTCCCACTTGTTGAATCTCTCTCCTATCTGTTGTGCCCTTGGAACTCTATTCATTAAGTTCTTGCTTATACTTACAAGTTCTAATGTTTCTCCTACTCTCTTCAAAATTCATTATTATTTTTTTTAGTAGAAAGAAAAAGTTTATTAAGTCAAGGGTCATATTTTACAAAATGTGTCCACATTCTGTATTCACTGCCGTATTCTCTGCTTCATGAATTCTAAGCATTTTTTCCATATTCAAAATTCATTATTTTGTGGAGGGAGAATACTCAATATACCTAGACAGTATCAACAACATGTCACAAACTTATTTCTGTTGTATTAGTTTCTGATTTTGAAAATGTGTGTAACACTCGTGCTTCTTTTCTAGACTGCTATGAGGATTCATGAGTTTACAGGTGCGAAGCAGAACCTGTGCCGTGCTAACTGCAACGACTATCAATTCAAAATCACATGGATGGTCTTTAAATGGTGGAAATATTCACTGGCTACAGAAATTCAAATTGTGTGCGTTGACTAATAGCAGCACCCCTCATTCCTCTTTACCCAAGTAAGACCAGTATGATGGTATCCAGGGTATAGCCCTTAGTTGTCCCGGATGCTGGGATTGAGTTAGAGAAATTTTTATTCCAACTATAAAGAAATAGAATCCCTTCTGTGGGTTACTATCATTTTGTCTTTAATAAACATTTTGAGAATTATGGATGCTTTCTGGCACATCTCCAAGGACCTATTAAATTGTGCAGCCAGTGGTCTCCTTTCAGACTCCCTTTGTACGACACTAAAACTCCGATCTCCTTTCGCTTTTGGAAGAGGTTGTGTCCTTCTAAAGAGCTGAGGCCAGAAACTCAGATTGGCAAAGAAGGTTGTGGTTTGGAGTAGGATCTGTGAGTCAGTGTTGTTGGGCTCCCATGCAGAGGTCTGTGCTGGAATCATGGATCATAAAGATAGGGAAAGTGCTGGGCATGGCAGCAGTGATCTGAAGGAATCAGGGAAGCTCAGAAAGACAAGCCAGTTGCTGTAGATGCTGCTACAGATTAAACTGTGTGAATGATGGGGACTGCATGTGGATTGTATTGGAGTTGTTAGGATTGAGCTGAGTGTAGAGGTGTGTGTGTGTGTGTG